>NC_081564.1:39256164-39545910 GCF_022355385.1 Mustela nigripes | reverse complement strand
TATGGAATACTATGCAGCCATCAAAAGAAATGAAATCTTGCCATTTGCAACGATGTGGATGGAACTAGAGGGTATTATGCTGAGTGAAATAAGTCAATCAGAGAAAGACAATTATCATATGATCTCCCTGATATGAAGAATTTGAGAGGCAGTGTGGTGGGTTTGGGGGGGGGGTAGGGAAGGAAACAATGAAACAAGACGGGATTGGGAGGGAGACAAACCATAAGAGACTCTTAATCTCATAAAACAGAGTTGCTGGTGGGGAGGGAGAGGAGGGAATGGGTGGTTGGGTTATGGACACTGGGGAGGGTATGTGCTATGGTGTTGAGTGCTGTGAAGTGTATAAACCTGGTGATTCACAGACCTGTACCCCTGGGGCTAATAATATATGTTAATAAAAAAATAAAAAATTAATTTTAAAAATTCCCATTTATATGAGGAAACTGAGGTTCAGCAGTGTCTAATGTCATACACTAAGTGGTAAAGCCAATATTCAAACTCAAGTCTGATTCTAGAACCTATGTCCTTAACTGCAACTCTAAATGATAGAAGTCCTCTAAGCACAGATAAGACCTTCCCCGACCCCCGATTTCTTGTTGCAAGTTGGATGCTTTTAGCAACTGGGGTATTATTTTTACTTAATGCTACTTGGCCCTCGTAGTCTCTTTTGCACACTACCACCAGAGGTAGCATTGACTACTAACTCTCTCCTGCTAGGCCTGCACTTCAAGATTAGGAAGTGTTATGCCCGAGAGACCACCAAGGAGCCAAGCACTGATGCAATCACACGAGGGTTTATTTGACAAGCTTAAGCCTGGGCCCAAGTATACCCAACACAGCGGAGTAGGGACTTGGACCCCCAACCAGATTACAGTCACAGTTTTTAAAGGCAGAGTACGGGTGGATTCAGCGGTGAGTGAGGACAAAGGGGGTTATGGATGATGTAAGTCTCTAAGGAATTTTGGAAGCGAGGTCTCCAGGACCTTGAGGGGCTAGCTGTTGTCTGAGGAAAAGGTTATTCATTACCTATAATAAAAATCTTCTTGTGAGACCCTTTAGATGTGTACCAGTGGGTCATATACTTGGGAATGATTCTCGACACTATCTTGGAGGTTTAGAGATAAAGTTTCCTAAATGAATTGTTGAAGTAGACTTATAGGATTCTGGTCGGACCTGTCAGGGTAGGGGGTCAGTCAGGCTAGGATTGTCCTTAGCAAAATCTCAAGGTGAGGGCAGTTAAGTCCCCAGGGGAGAGCCACTCTGTCTGTTTCAAGGGCTTGTCAGTAGGTGAGGAATTTTAATGATTTTCTTCTCCCTCTGTTTCCCACATCAGCTCAACTTGAGGTGGGATGGCCTTAATTTTCTCGGCCTCCACATTTCCCCCTGAACAATTCTGACCGTTAAATCTTTAAGGTTGTTGAAAGTGTAAGATCTCATTTTCTGTAACTTCTTCCTGCTGAGTAAGGGCGTAGAGTTGTCCCTACCTACTTGGGTCAACATTGATCAGTTAAGGAATGTGTAGGGGAGTTACGAAAGATGGAGGCAGCTGAATCCAGAGGTTAAAAATCAATCATTAAAGGAGAAAGAGACTGCTTAAAGTGCTAACCTGAGTAGGTCAGAACCCAAGAAATATTTTGTGATAATCTGGAACATCAAGATGGCTGCACTTATGTCAGGCTAGACTTGGGGTGGGTACAGCCTTGTTTTTCTTGGCCTCACAGGAAGCTGACCTCCTGGGAGATCACGTGTGGTCAGGGCTTGTGGACAGAGATGAACAGCTTTTATCCAAGAACCTGCCCTGAACATTCTAACCTTCTGCTCACAAATGTGAAGAGTGTGCTATGAGGGAACAGGAACATCTAGATACTTCAGGAAACAAACACCAGAACACTGTTGCCTTGTACACATTCCAGCTTACACCTATGCTCCTAGACCAAACTCCTCCAGGCATCCAAGCTTATATTCTACCTCTGAGTAGCACTTAATATTTTTCAAGAACTTTCTCAAACATAACTTCATTTGATCTTCAAAAAGAGAATTTAGGTTATGTAAGGCAGATAGTTTTCATTTCATTTTACATTCAGGCTGAAACAAAAGGTATTTACTTTTCATTATTATTCATTAGAACCCAGCTGTACTGTGACTCAGGATCTCAACCTCCTTGCTACTTCCCACTGGTAGCTTAAATCAGGGGGCTCTCAAGGTGAACTGATAACCCTGAGGACAAGAGATCTCAAAGCTGAACTCAAGTTGTACTTAAGTCCTACAGTCCTCCAGGAATTCCAGAGTCTCTTAAAGTTAGCCAAACATGAACCTGAGGGCACCATCAGCGGAGGACTGAACTTTGAAAGTAGGAGATTAAAGGCAGCAACAACAGACAGAGCAGCACCTGCCTCAAGCTTCTGCCTGGTCTGGGAGGTCAGGCGTTTGCAGATGAAAAGTCCCCCAGAGGACTTGCCCACATCCTGTCAAGACATTTTCTACATTTTCTCTGTGGCCAGCAGACACTATGGAGATCACAAAGAACTAAAGGAGGTTACAACTTCACTAGACATATGTAATGGAAAACTATACAAAACAGTGCTATCTCTGCATGAGAACAGACAACTGACACTAAGCCTGACAAAGAACCCAGCTTTCCTGGAGAAGCCACTCTTGGCCATTTAAATTCAAATAAATGTCTTATTTTGTACCACTCAGCTTTTTATCCCACATCATAACAAAATGTTAATTTTTAAAATTTTTCTTATTTTATAAATATGTCTTTAATTCTTATTTTCTAAAATAAGAAACAGGAAATAGCCGCCACGGAAGGGCCCTTCTAGGAAGGGCGTTACCCCAAGGCTCCAAAGTAGATGGTGCATTAAGGCCCATCTGATTTCCCTGAAACTAAAGTCCACGAGGAAATGCTGACAGTTGCACCTCGAAAATGCACTGCCCTGAAATCTCATCAAGATCACAGCAGGTCCCCTTCTGTCCCCCAATTATTGAAACAGGGCTCTCCTTTATTTCTAGGAGCATTCCATCCCCATGTACAGAAACTGTAAACTAAAACCCAGTGTCTCCCAGCCAAATTCTGGAGTGCCCTACAAACAATTCAAGTAAAGAGACAGCACAGCTGTAAAGGCAGAAGAAGTTGCAGAGGAGACGGAGAATCAGTAGGAACTGTGACAGACCCAAGGCGATGCTACGGGAAAAGAAGCATTTGGTTAGGATCATGCCACAATTTCTAGACAGAGCTAGAAACACATCTGGTACATAGTTAGGATTCAGCAAATACTGCTGAATGAATAAACCACCTTAAATATGGAAATAAGAAGGGCAGACTTGGTGGGGAACTTCCTACTAAGGTTAAACTTAAAAAATTTTTATTTATTGCATTGGTTCAAAATTTGTTTATGAAAGTTTTTTTTTAAATGCAAGTTGTCTTGAATTTTTTTTTTTGAAGTTTAACAATTGATTAAGAAGATGACCCAAATGAAGAAAGCATAGCTCCATATAAGAGCAAGAGATCCCATGATAAAATTCCATGCCTGTTTTCGCTACCTCCAAAACAATGTGTTATAAAAAGAACTGTAAGAGGGTTTAAAGCCTTGGATGCTGTCGTGGATCTTTCTTCAGAGAGAAGAGCTGCTGTCTAGCCTCAGAAATTTCTTTCCTGAGACACAGATTTAGCCAGGATCAGGTGTTCTTTGGAGGATCTGGGTTTCTAGGCAGTTCCCTGTAGATTATGAACGGTCTTTCTAGAGAAGGACAACCCTATCACCTCCACTGTTTAAAGGCACAGTCAGGGACCATTTCAGGTCTAACAGACTATTTTTCCTCCAAAGTGAAGAAAACTGACGAGGGTCACATTGTAGGTTACCATTTCCAAGTGTAGTCCTCTGAGCACCTGTAACAGAATCAAGTTTTGGTGCTGAAGAATGTAGATTCCCAGACCCCAATCCAGACATAAACAACTGGAAGTAGGGTCTTAAGGATCGGTTCTCCATGATTCTGATAGGTATTCAGGTTTGGGAACTAACTCAGTCTCTACTGCATGTCCTCTCAGTCCTGATTCAGCTTGAGAAAACCGAGTTGTTATAGGCTAAAGTATGTATCCTGTCCTTTAAGGTGTATCTATTACCTTAACGTGTAAGACTGTCAAACTAAATAGACCTTGAATTTCATACATTCATATAAATAGCTGACGTGATCATTTTATAAGACTTGAATTCTAGGACTGGCAGTGGTTCCGACAAAAATTTTAAGACTTTGGGCGCCTGGGTGGCTCAGGTCATGATCTCAGGGTCCTGGGATCGAGTCCTGCATCAGGCTTTCTGCTTGGCAGGTAGTCTGCTTCCTCCTCTCTCTCTGCCTGCCTCTCTGCCTACTTGTGGTCTTTGTCTGTCAAATAAAGAAATAAAATCTTAAAAAAATTTTTTTTAAGATTTTCTTTTTTAGTAATCTCTACACCCAACATGGGGCTTGAACTCAGACCCTGAGATCAAGAGTCGCATGCTCTACCAACTGAGCCAGCCAGGCACCCCTCATTTATAAAACTTCTGATCTGGGAAGGCTGCTCTCCCTGCAGTTCTTCCTTAATTATAAACCAGTACTATTCAACATCCACCTTCAGGACAGTTGGGAGAGAGGAGGATATATTCTGACCCAATATCCCTGTTTTTGAATTTGAACAGATCCATGATGCAGTAGCTAGATCAAAGAGTAATAACAAGGCTCCTTGGATCACAATGATTTCATCTTTCAGAGACCCCTTCAAACAAAGAGGTAAATTCCTAGTAACCATATCTGTGCTTTTGGACTTAGGTGTTGGCACCAGCTGACTGATGGGGTAGGGAGACTTCTGACCCAGGCAGATATTCTTTAAGTGTGTATAGAGAGCCAAATTGACAATAACTTAGCCTGGGCTGAGCTATTTGAGCGATAATCCAGGAGGTCCACCAGCTCAAGACACTGAGATGCCACACAGCCCCATACCTTGCCCTCTCATCACTTCTCTGACTCATGAGTGGTCCTAAGTTTCTTTGTTTGCTTGGCTGGTTCAGTGTCCATTTCTGATGTTTAGCAACAAAGGACTTAAATACAGATAGGCAGATACTGATTCTGACCTGACAGAGCCATGTGGAACTCTCTATAACCCTCCACCCACCACCAAAAAAATACTCAGAAAACTTGTGAAAGCCTTCCTCTCCTGAACTCAAAACCTTTTTTTTTTTTTTAAAGTACAGTTGACACACAATGTTAATTTCAGGTATACACCGTAGTGATTTGACAATTTTTTTTTTCCCAGTTTGGGTTTTTTTGTTTGTTTGTTTGTTTTAAATGAGAAAACAAGAGGCTGGCCTTTAAGCTTGGCTGGTGAGTCAACAAATTCAGATTTCTAATCTGTTATGACATAAGTCTCTTCAAGGAAGTTTGCAAGCACAGATTTCTGCTTACGGGGCTCACTTCTCTATGATTTCACCATACTCACTATCTACAAAGTGGATGAACAATTATCTTGGTCTGAGTAAGGCTGAAAAAAGGAAACACACTTTGCTGCCAAAGCAGTATGTATTTTTTTCCAAGTGGTAGCCCCAAGTTTTACACTGAGTATTTGCTTTGGCTTTTCAGCACTTACAATCGAAGGAAGGACTGTGTCCCCTATTTCAACTTCAAAAACCATGAATTCCCTACTTTCCACCCGAGTTACTGGCCTAAATAATTTTCTGGACAATCCTCCAAAATCCAATCGAAGTTTTCTTCTCAATCCATCCAACTACTACTGTTGGCTGCTAATCTAATATTTTTTAAGAGGAACAAGGAATTTAGTCTCCCTTGATGGAGACATGGGAATAAAGTATGTGCATAAAAAATTGTAAACACACAGAGCACAATCCAAAAGAAGATCAAAAGGAAATGGGGCTAGGAGGCATGGGCTCAAGGGTTAAGAAAGCGGCAGGTGGCAAGGGGTCTGCAGCTCTATGCATCCAAGGTGTTCGCCCTGCCCTATCCCTACCATAGCACAAAAGCCCTCACCACACTGCAGTCATCTGTTTACCCCACTTCCAAGCTCTAAGTTCCAACAAAGAAAGAATTGATGTATGCTTTATGATCTCCCCAAACTCTGGCACAGTGACTAGCAATGAGAGGTTCTAAATGAGTATTTTCAGATCAATGAACTTATGAATCAATGAATGCAATATCTGGTGAACAGAATCAACAAGGAGAGGGAGAAATATAAACAACGTTTTGTACTGTAACCTAAATAAGTAAATTCGAGAAGTAAATGAAGATATATGTGTATATATACACATAGTGACACATTGAGAAAAATGCCAAGAATAGAGGGGCCAATCCAATGTTCCAAAAACAATGCTCAGATATTCTGAAATCAATGCTTTTCTCCAGATGCTGGTTAAGACTTCATAGAAAAAACTTGCATAAATCTAGTGTATGGGAGTGACAATTAAAAATGACACCCACCTCCCAACAGGTAATTCTAACAATATCCCCATGAGAACAAATAACATCTGTGCAGATCGCTCTGAAGAACACGGAGCAGCCCCAGAGCAACGTAGAGAAGAGACCACTTGCTGGTCTGTCAGGGGAAGTCAGTGTGGGGAAGTCAGCTGAGGCGGAGGTAAGGTGGAAGGTGACAATGATCATACCATGACCAAAGACTGACAGAAAGGACCGTGTGAAACAGAACTTAGGTTACCATTTCCTATTAGTGAGTCTACTTACATGAAAATGCCCAACATTAGAATTCTGTAAGGCACAGCCTTCAAGGTAAACAGCTGGCAGCAACAATTTCATTTTCCTAAGGCTCAGCAATGTAACAAAAATACTCACTTTTTAAAGCAACAGAACTGGTATAGAACAAGGAGAGCTAAATGTTCAATTTTACACATATCTTTCTATTTCACTATGCATAATGAAGTATGTGTTCCTTGTGTAGATCATAAAGTGGCTAGCAGCACACTAGGAAAAGTGGGCCCTAACTATTTGTCTCAACCCCCGTATCACTCCTATGACCAAACTCATTTCAAACTATTGCAGCTCTATAAAATTTAACAGTTCTTGTATTTCTCCTTGTCACTTCTCCCTCCATTTCTCAAATCACAGACAAATGAAGGCAATTTCTGATAATTTTGTTGTTTTTTTCCCTATCATGCCTAAAATACGCCTAATCTACTAATCCATGAGGGGACAGATTATGTTACCAAAACATTTAACCTAACTGGAGACTAGAGAGAAACACAGAAGTGAAATCATTAAGAAATGCAAGGAGTTTAAGATTCTATTTATAGTTAATAATGAAAGACATTGAACTATTACTTAGTCAACATTAGTTTAATGGTTGTACCTATCAGCATATAAAAACTTCTGGCTAAATGTTCATGTCAAGTTGGCTATGAAATGCAATTTTAAAATTTCATATAGCTGTACCTTGAACTATATTCAAAATCAATTCCTTTTTTTAAAGATGAAGATGTACTTTACGTAGACTAAAATTAATCCTTTTCTAGTGTATAGTTTTAACCATGCAATTATATAATAACCACCATAATCAAAATATAGAACTAGATCCCTTCCCAAAATGCCCCTCTGGCCCTTTGTAGTCAATCCTTTCCCCCCAATCTGTGGCCAAACATCTGTTTTCTGTCTCTATAATCTTTGCCTTTTCTAGAATGTCACATAAATGAAACAATATATTATGCAGCCTTTTGAATATGGCTTCTCTCAAACAGCATAATGCATTTGAGATTAATCAATATTATGGCAGGTTATCAGCATTTTGTCTCCTAGTATTAAGCACATAGTATCCCACTACCTGGATGTTCCATAGCTTATCCATCTACCAGCTGAAAGACATCTGGCTTGATTACAAATTCTGGTGATTACAAATAAAGCCACCAAAAACATTTGTGTACAGGCTTTTGCGTGATTAAAATTTCATTTCATTTGGGTAAATAAGAGTGGGACTGCTTTGATGTACTATCGCAAGGCTGATTTTGCAGCTATTGTTTTTAAAGTATCTTTGGTGTACTGGGAGAAGTTTGCTATTAAAATAAATTCTTTAGGGGCACCTGGGTGGCTCAGTGGGTTAAGCCTCTGCCTTCAGCTCAGGTCATGAGCTCAGCAGGGAGCCTGCTTCCTCCTCTCTCTGCCTGCTTCTCTGCCTACTTGTGATCTCTGTCTGTCCAATGAATAAATAAAATATTAAAAAAAAAAAATAAATAGGGACGCCTGGGTGGCTCAGTTGGTTAAGCAGCTGCCTTCAGCCCAGGTCATAATCCCAGCATCCTGGGATCGAGTCCCACATCAGGCTCCTTGCTTGGCAGGGAGCCTGCTTCTCCCTCTGCCTCTACCTGCCACTCTGTCTGCCTGTGCTCACTCTCGCTCCTCTCTCTCCCTCTGACAAATAAATAAATAAATAAACAAATCTTTTAAATAAATAAATAAATAGAGTGAAATAAATTCTTTATTTTACAAGCAGCAATAATTTAATTGTTTTACTAGTTTGGATTTTCATATATGGGAGTTACTTAAAGATTCACTTACACTGGCGAAAATTCAAACTCTTAATTACTCACATTATAAAACTTTTTAAACTATGCATATCCTTGAAAAAACCACATATAATCTAACCTGCAATTCAGTTATTTCTCCTAGTGTTAGATACGGGAAAGTGATGGGTGAAAGAGAAGAGGGCAATAACATTTATCCCTTCCAAATGCCACCTTATGTACCTCATCTCATTTAATCCTTACAATTAGGTGAGATAAATGCCATATGTGTTGTACTAGCAAGAAAACTGGGGTTCAACTTACATGGGGATAAAGCAATTTACACACAGTCAAACAACTATACCGTGATTCACAGATAAAAGCTCGGATATGCCCTCCGAGGCTTTTTATTGTATCTTGGGACCATAAACTCCTAAAAACATTAATGCTAAGTTTAGTCATTTTCAGGGCCATGTATTAGGAATTTCATAAATGCTTTTAGGAGGCCATCAGGATTCTTCCCTATGCTATCATACATGAAAAATGGTAAGCTTTCTATTATGAGTAGCCTTAAAGGTATGATTACATTATGGTCATAAATATGTTTTAAGGAACACATTCTCATCCTAAACTTTCTAGGTAAGACAACTGTGCTAACCTATTTTGGTGGTGATCACTGATAACCATAAGCAACTCTAATATAAAACAGGAAATCTGACTGTTAGGCTCACTTTCACATATGAAAGGCACATAATCCTAGCAGGTTTCTAAGGAAACCATATGTTGTACTTTCAGTGATGACTATCACTTTAGTCCACATGTTGGTAGAATACAATTTTGTTTGAAACACTTACTTTATTTGAAGTTCTTTCTATTTATTCACTGACCTAGATGTCAGGCATTGACATCATGACTCTTCTACAGTTGAAATAACAGCCATGATACTGGGAACAAATAAACATGTTCCTGTAGTTTACAGGTTTATAAAAAGACATGTTAACTAAACTCATCTTCTTCTCATGTCCCCCCAAAAACCTCAATTAATATCACAGATGAATTAAGTTGACATTTTAAACTTGTCCCAATTATCTTAAGTCCTTGGGTTGAAAGCCCTTCAACCCCCATCTTATATAATACCCTGTTAAGTTCAGATAAGAATATGCCAGATGAATTACTTCAGTAGAATGTAAAGGTCACTACACCTACTTTAACCAACCTTATAGCTACTACCTTAACAAGCATATGCAGGCCTAAACACCCTTGACAACTCCAGGCTGAAGGGTTTACTTGGTCTAATAAACCAAGTACCTGCTTTAAAAGAATGTTGTGCTTTAGAAGAAGAATGCAGACTGCCTTATCAAAAAGAAGACAATTCAAGGATTAAAATAAGTTTGCTTTTAGTAAAATTGTGAACTTTTTGTCACTCGAGTGGGTTGTGTGTATACTAACATACACACGGCCTCCCTGAGCATCAAACCACTAAGCATTCCCTCAAGTGAGCTCAATTTCTCTAACAAGTTTTGTAAAAATGCTGACCATGAGACTAGACTGGTTTCCACTCCACCACAAAGGAACTGGGGACTTTCTTTCCTATCCTAGTTGGCTGAGTTCCCTTAGTTAGAAGGGGTAGGAGTGACATAAAAATTCTTTTTGGTGTAAGAAGAAGAAATGATGACTAACCCAGAAATGGAAAACAATGATGATTCAACAACAAAGGGAGTATTCATCAACAAAGACTACTTAACAAAGCCACAAGAACTTTGGGTCCACAATGTACCTAACAGATACATATCCCAAAGCTATCATTCCCCAAGTCTGATTAATCATAAATAACTGGGAAGCTTCTAAAAATATAATTTCCTAGAGGGAAGGCTAAAAACAAGCCCTGTGGTATTAGACCAGAATCAGAAGTCTCCATGGACAGATGCACAAATATCGATGTGCTTATACCTGGGCCAGAATGCACATTTAACATCTTAGATTTCTCTGTTAAGAGGAATACTAGACTCAAGGACTCTGTAGGTGCAATAAGCACACTTAGAGCCCAGATCTTGGTTTCTAAATACCATTCTCGGATAAAAAAGACCAGGGCTCCTTGGAGAAGTAGTTAATCCCAGGGCTGGAGTCAGGAAAATACAAGTTGCTGCTGGACTATCTAATAGTGCTAGAAAGTATGAAACTGTTCAAATCAAGAGATTAGGGATATGTTAAAGGAACACAGGAGCTAACGTGAAAGAGCTCCCAATGGCTAGAACTAACACAATTTGAGGAACTAAATAGTGACAGTATTGGATTATTACCTACAGAATAAAATACTCATGAGTCCACACTGACGTGAGTTAATAAATAAGCAGGGAGAAGGGGCAGTTTTCTCTTAAAGATGAATTCCAATTAATACAGAATAAAGGAGAGAGAAAGCCACTATTAGGGGCACCTAGGTGGCTCAGTTGTTAAGTGTCTGCCTTCAGCTCGGGCTCTGATCCCAGGGTCCTGTGTCCGGCTCCTGGCTCAGCAGGAAGCCTGCTTCTCCCTCTCACACTCCCCTTGCTTCTGTTCCCTCTTTTGCTGTCTCTCTCTCTGTCAAATAAATAAATGAAACCTTTAAAAAAAAAAAAAAAAGAAAAGAAAAGAAAAAGAGAACCGCTATTAGACCACAGTAGTAACTGTGGCATGCAATGGATGTTAAAAATAGAGGACAGAAGTTTGAGGAGAAACAGGACGTTTGTATATTCTCAAAGTCTTCCCCCAAGACACATATTTACTACAAAAGGAAAAACATTAACTTTATAGTAGAGAAACCTGCCAGATACCACCTTAATCAAGTGAATCAGGGAAACTTTACCAGTAATAATAAAAGATCACCATCACGGAACTCCTGATATGACATCATCTCTGTGGTATTCTTCCCAAAAATATATGACCTCCATCTAATTAGGAGACAGTATCAGACAAACTCAAACTGAGGGAAATTCTACAAAATAGCTGACCAGTACTCAATGAAAGAGTTAAGGTCATAAAACACAAGGAAAGACTGAGGAACAGTCAATGGCACACTACAGTGGCATTACCAAATGTAAGTTGGGGTTTTGGATTTGATCCCGAAAACAGTAAAAGGACTTTAGTGGAAAATATGAATAAAGTCTGTAGTTTAGTTTTTGGTTTTTTTTTTTTTTTTAAAGATTTACTTATTTATTTGACAGAGAGCACGTGTGAGCGAGTGCAAGCAGTGGACATGAGGGGAAGAGGGAGACAGAAATCCCCAAGCCGACTCCCCACTAAGTCTGATGCGGGCTCAATCCCAGGACCCTGAGATCATAGCCTGAGCTGAAATTAAGAGTCGAATGCTTGACCCGGGCGCTCTGTAGATTAGTTTTAAAAGCAAAACAATTCCTAGGCTCTAATACCCCCTTTAATTGTCTGGAAAATTTGTTTTGTTTTTTGGGGGAGGGGTTGGTTGGTGTGTATTTGGAGTTCAGTAAGGGTTCCAGGGGTTGGTCTGACTTGGAAATCCCTATCCCTGGCTGTCACTTGAATCATTGAGGAGCTTTGAGGAATCCCTATGACCAAGTCCCTGCCCCTAGACTATAAGTACAAGTACTTTTTAAAGCCCCAATAGACCCCCAAATGGCACCTTATCAAGCTGTGTCTGTGGACTACAGGCAAGGGAATCAATGCACAGTCCCCTCTTAAAAACCTCACTGCATGCGGAGTAAACAGAATTGAAGGGTGTCCTTCCTATTCCTCTCTTGCCTCACTTCCCCTAAAGGAATTACTTTTCCAATAAGTTCTGAATTATCAGTCTATAAAGGTCATTACTTCATGCTTTGTTAGAATACAAAAGATGACAAATGACTTTTTATACTCTTAAGTACTATCCCTTGACCTCTAACTTATGGCCTATGTGTAGTTCAAGTGGAGTTCAAATAAGTCTCAGAGAATGCAGTAACATTCTAGAGATTACACAGCTCTCCCTTCAGGTTTTCCTGGGATTCACTTTAGCAAATGTCTTATAAAGGTCTTTTCTACATAGATACAGCCAGCATTAAGATAGTATACCAAGGGGATGCCTGGGTGGCTCAGTCCTTAAGCGGCTGCCTTTGGCTCACATCATGATCCCAGAGCCTGGAATCAAGCCCCGCATGGTCTCCCTGCTCAACGGGAAGCCTGCTTCTCCCTCTCCCACTCCCCCTGCTTGTGTTCCCTCTCTCACTGTGCCTCTCTTTGTCAAATAATAAATAAAATCTTAAAAAGGGGGGGGGGATGATTTCCCAAGGAATTTTTTAAAAAAAAGTATACCAAGTTCTAAAAACAGGAATTTATCACAGAGTTAAAATGGTACTCTAATAAAATCAGATCAGTATACTACTATTTCCATCTTTTGAAAAATATCTTCCCTAAGTATCCTGGGTTAAGCAAAGTAAAAGAGCTCAATGATTCTAGATTATGCAACAGGTTTTTCTAGAACAAGCAACAAGAGTGAAAAATAACCAATAAAAACTATTTTCCCTTTCAATTAGATAAGAATGTATAACAAACACAAAAATTATCTACTCTAGAATTGGCATCTAAAACTTTTTCTTCAGGACAAATGGGTTGATTTTGAATATTTAATACCTAAGATGTAAATGTAAAATATTATGTAATAAGATAAGCATTTTTCCCAAGAGGTAAGATTTTTATTTGGATCCTTTCAGACAGTTGTGTCCAAATCCTGTAGACTGGACCAACATCGGATTCATGTGACATTTAAAGACCGTGATGGGATTCCATCTTGTCTTTCCTATGCACAAAACTGCCTGACCAGCATCTGGATCACATCTGCAATACTGGGATCATCCCCATCAACCGTGTGAAACAGTTCAGCTAACTGGGAGTATGTAATCAGAACAAAGTATGTGGGCAAACTAAAAGAGGCAGCATTTATATAGACATCTGCTGAAATCTGTCCAGTTGTGCTACTCCCAAACTCAGAGCAGCAAATACCTCAGACATATTAGTAAGTGAAAAACTAAATTGTCCATATTGATCAGAACCAGAGTGGTATAATCTATATTTGAATGAAAAGAACTGTTTTCTTTAAATTAACGTTCAGTCATGCACTCTACAGTATTATGTAGTAGTAGTGTGTATGCATGTCTCTAAGTCATTTCTGACAACAGACAGGGGCATAAATATAAAAATGGGTAATAAATTATTTTCAAAAATCCTAGACACATTTCTGGCCACAGCCTCTATGCTACTCTCCACAAAATTCCTGAGCTCATCTGTGGCATCCGGATTAAAGAGGCAAATGAACTGTGAAAACAGATTCTAGGAGAATTTACTCTCCCCAAACTCCCTACCTAGTAATACCACCACATTTCTAAGAAGAAATAAAATTCTATGCAACTAAATACTTAGTTTTGTTAACACTCCTGATACTGGATTGGAGGAAAAGTGTTTGGTTTTGGACCCATTCACCTAGTGCTATTCTAGAACTTTGGGCAGCAGGAAGTAATGACAAAATGTGCTAAGTGTGGGGGGATGAGGGGAGGCTTCTTCATCCCCCACTGAAGATTTCCTAACTCCTAACTGCCCCAAGCCACACGCCCCGCCTACTGGGTGACTTGCTATCTTCTACCACCGTATTTATTAGTAAATCTTGCTATAAATAATACAAACATATAAAATACTCTCTTAAAAACAAACAAACCAAAAAACGCTTTTTTACTTGACCACACTAACACCCAGGTCCTCTGATACAGCAGAGGGACAAGGATGGAGAAGCACTATCCTCTTGCTTCCTGGAGTTCCCTGCAGCTGGTGAGGACATGCAGACACAAGGTCAGGTTATCACTTCTGCCCCATTAGCAGGTCTCATAGCCTCTGTGCATGGGGTTCTCGTCTCTAATAAGAATACCAACATGCAGGGTGCCTGGGTGGCTCAGTGGTTAAAAGCCTCTGCCTTTGGTTCAGGTCATGATCCCAGGGTCCTGGGATCAAGCCTCACATCTGGCTCTCTGCTCAGCAGGGAGCCCTCCTCCTCCCTCTCTGCCTACTTGTGATCTGTCAAATAAATAAAAATCTTTAAAAAAAAAAAAAAAAGAATACACACATGCCACCTGGAGTCTCCACAGACACACACTTGATTCTAGAAGCACTTCCTAGGATTCCAAGTTTGGCTAAGCACTCCTGTAGTACATGCCGCCCTAATTTAAAAATGCAACCAAGGTAGTTTAAAGTAAGTGGTGGAAAATAAGGCCAGCCGATTATTCTGGAACTTCAGGATATTAAAATATGAAATAATGTGGCCTTTTCCTCAACAAACAAAAGGAATTATCTACGCTTGTTTAAAAATTATGAAAACTTGGGGCGCCTGGGTGGCTCAGTGGGTTAAGCCGCTGCCTTCGGCTCAGGTCATGATCTCAGGGTCCTGGGATCGAGTCCCGCATCAGGCTCTCTGCTCAGCAGGGAGCCTGCTTCCCTCTCTCTCTCTCTGCCTGCCTCTCCATCTGCTTGTGATATCTCTGTCAAATAAATAAATAAAATCTTTAAAAAAAATTATGAAAACTTTTTCAATTCCTAATTTCTAACAAAGCACAAAAGTCGTCTCATGTTTTTTAAACTATGAGATTTATACATTTATGTTCCAAACACATAAAATCCTCTCCTTTAAGATGGAGACATTCACCCAGGCAGTATATGAATAGTAAGGAATGTCAGGGTCACTGAGGGCTTGGACTCTGAAAACTAGGTTTTTCCCTCTCCCTCGTGCCCCCCCACCCCGACACACGTACACAGACACACCCAAGTTATAAAGTCTAACTCTCAACATCATCAGTTCAGCTTATTAAGCAGATATCAAATCTAGCATCCCCAACACTAGCCATTCAGAAAATCAAAGTTTCTCTTGGAGCAAGGAGATGACTCATGGGACTTCGATGTTCTGACATTAACATAAAAGGGAACTGTTAATAAAAGGCAGTCTAATTGAATACTTGTTAACCTCTCTCTAGAAAACACCAAAATCAGGAAGCATAAGAACTTCTTCCTGAGATAGGTGGTTTGTGTGTGTGTTACTCAATAAAAGAATTTTTATATGTTTCATAAAGATTCAGCTATATCCACTATTCTCCCTTCTGAAATTCACAAGAAATATGGATGAATCCATATATACATGCACTCTACACTATTAAAAAGGAAATTTCAAAAGTAAATTGCTTCTCTCTGTATATCTGACTTGCATTCATATTCAAACAATGTTCAGTTCCATCAGTTCCTGAGAACTCCGAAAAAGTACTTTCATCAACAAGTACAAAAAGCAAAAAGCACACAAATGTGATAAAAGGTGACAAAAATTTATATAACTTTAAAATCAACCTGATTATGAGCCACAAATTTTAGAAATTATCTGTTTTTTACACTTGTTTTCATAAAAACATATATCCTTATTATTTCCTAAAAAATACCTTTACCTCATGGTGTTTATTTCAGATTATTTTTGAAGAAAAAGGTTCCACAGGTAGAGTTAAATTATACTGTCATTAATTTACCTGATTTTATTTCCTTAACGCTGACTTCTAGAATTTACACTTTTATATGATTTTGTATTTTGTCCAGATTAAAAAAAAAAACAACAACCTCAATTTGCATTTTCCCTGCATGTCAAGCTTATATTTTTGTCTACAATTATAGGAGAAAGAAAAACTGCAGTCACTCTTTTGTATCATATATCAGAATAAAATGCTAGTTTCAAAATATTAGTTCAGTTTTCAAACAATTTTGGCTAGGATAGTAAAAACTATGAAACTTTTTAATGTTTTTTATTCTTCAACTACTGCACTTAGAAGCAAAAATGTAAAACCAGACACGCTTAGTTTGATACCTAGTTTTAAAAGAATTCTGTTTAAAGCAGCAACCTCACATTTTTCTAGGCAGAAAGTTATTTTTCAAATAAAAAATAGAAAAAAGTAAAAAGATGGTGTAGCATGAATGAGGGAGACCAGGTACCAAATATTTCTGCTGAATATAACATTAAAAGTTAATAAAATCCATTACCAGTGCTACATTTTCCAAAGAAAAGGTATTAGCCCTCTTCTCTCAGTACTACCCAGACTGAGCAAGCAAGCAAAGGCAACAGGACATTGGGGCATGTAACTCACCAGGATACCAGCAGGGGCCTTCCCATGGTAAACACCTTCAGTTTTACTTAATGAGTCTTCATGAACCTCCTCCTCTTCCTCCTCATATTTATTATCATCTTCTAAGTAAAACATCTTAAAACTGAACTAGCTTATCAAGCATGTCTTTTTTTCAGAAACAAAGTTACAGTCCTAAATTATCAAAACAGAAAGCCACTCTGCTGACAAACTGAGTGTGAACTGTTTGCCGACACAGTAATATGGTTAAAAACTGAAAGGAAATGGTTCTTTAAAAAAAAAAAAAAAAAAAGGCAATACATACACGACTTTACCAATAAGATTTGCTCAAAACGCCTCAACCCCTTCTCTCTGAAGGAGATAAGGAGGGGCATGGGACAGGCTGTGCCATGTGTTTACACTGATAGGTACCAAGTCCTGCCCAATCACATGACGGTCACTGCAGCTTCCATCACACAGGACAGGGATTGAGTTAATGATTCTCCAAATCAATCACAACCTCGTTTTTAGAAATAAAAACTATACATATAGAGAAGTAATCATTTGAGGGAAAACAGTTTACATATATTTTCTAAGTATCAATAAGCTTCTCTAAGACAGCACATTATAGATGCTTTATAGAATTCAAAAACAATTTTTTGTCTTATCGGCATGACTCAATATATTTTCACAATTCTGGATGGAAGACAGCCTGTTCAGCCTGTAAATAATGAAAAAGTTATAATAAATTATATGTTAATATTAATTATGGCATTATAAAATATTAACATATAATACTAAACAATTTAATTTTAAGAATATGACAGTGCAGCATTGTAAAATTCAAACATTCCTGGTATTTCTGTCTTTCCATAAGTCAACATCTAGTAACTTCAGGTGAAATTTTCTAAAACTCAAAAACATACTTAACACACATGGACAAAACATGACCAACTGAGATGAGCTGTAAACATAAAACACACAAAATGTGTGTGAAATAACCTAATTTTTTATATAGGTACACGTTAAAATGACAATATTTCGGAGGTACTGAGTTAAAGAAGATATATTCTTAAAATTAAATGTTTTTTTCTTTTTACTTTATGCAATTTAAAGTTACACATAGGACTCCCATTATATTTCTTTTGGACAAAGCACCACCTAAAGGCCCTGAGACAACCTTGAGAACAAGGAGGAGGGAAAAAGGACATTCAGCCAAAGTTCTACTAATGAAGAAATGAAGATGACAGGATTTTTCATCATCCCATAAAAGTACTGAGTTAATTCATCAACAATATACTAGCTGATCCTCACAAATTTAATGATGTTCAAATTACTAAACTTTTTCCTCTACTTCTATACATCACAAAAAGCCAGTATTTACAAGTGTCTGATCAAGTAAAGAGAGGCTGGTAATGTTTACTAGAGCAATATACTACAAAGAAACATGTAATAAAAATACTAAATGGCAGAAATAAGAACAAATTTCACCAATATGAGAAATGACAAAAAATTTATCTTGCCTTTAGTATGTTATACTGCTTGCTGCCCAGCCTACTGGACATTAATGTGAGCCTGCAGTACATCATGAAAGTGCCCATGGGTGCTTGTGATCTAACTCAGTATACATCAGGTAACACAAATTCTTCCTTTTAAAAGTGATTTTTTTTTGTCTGATTATTACACAATTTGTAACAATTTAAACCTTTCCCTCCATGTACTATTGCAGTTCTGGATCCCCCAGCATTAGACGGTAGTAAGAAAAAAAACTGATACTGGGGGGTTACCAATGGGAAAATAATAAAAGGAGAAATAAGACGTCAGGTACAAGGGGAACTAAAAGAGAATGAGAAAGAAGATTAAGGAGAAACTACATAAGAAGATGAGAGGGGGAAAAAGGAAGAGCAGAGGAAATAAAACTGGAAAGAAATGAGAAATGCCTGGAGAAAAGGAAAACTGTTAAGGAGAAGGGCAATTGGAGGGATAAAGATACAAGGAAAAGAGGGAAAAAAACTTTATCCATTTTAAAAGTGAGTCAGCTGAGGGGTGCCTGGGTGGCTCAGTTGGTTGAGCGCCCTACTTTTGGTTTTGGCTCAGGTTGTGATCTCAGGGTAGTGAGATTGAACTGCCTCAGGCACTGTGTTTAGCAGTGTCTGAGATTCTTTCCCCTTTCCTTCTCCCCTTCCCCAAGCTCCCACCCCTGTGCTCTCTCTCAAACAAATCTTTTTAAAAAGGTGAGTAAACTGAGGCCCAGCAAGACATCAGGAATTTAGTCTAAGGTCACCCACTTAGACCCAATTTCTGGTTCAATGCTTTTTCGCATGATGCCAGGTTAAGACCAGAAGACAAAGTGCTAGGGAAAGGAGAACGAAGGTCAACCAGAAGAAAAGATAAAGAGCTAACAAGAGAAGAGAGGCAAGAGCCAAAGGTTGATGGGTATGAACTCTCTTCAGGCAAACTTCACCTCAAATGCCTCTTACAAAACAACCAGGCTCTAGGCCAGTCACTTCAATTTCCTGCTAGTCTTGGTACTGACTGTTTCACTGTTTGGACTGATGACTCACAGAATGTTCTGACTGCAAGTGAGCATGTACCATGGACCCGGATATGGTGAGCTCGTCTTCCAAACACTGATTTTGTAAGAGCTACACACCTCCAGTTTCCCCCTGTTGTGATCTGTGGATCACTTGACTCCCAGCTGGTACCCGACATTCTGGTTCTGGCCCGATTTAAGTGATGGCACTTTTTGGGACTCAGTCAATAATAGTTAAAAAACCACAACCAATAATTCTTGATCATCCATATGGTTTTTCAAAGAAAAACGCTTCTATACTGTCAAACTTTTTGTCTACAACCAAATATAATAAATGGTTAAATATCAAGAAACACTACTTTTTACTTTTAGACAGCTTCTTTAATAAACTTAAAGAAAAAAAAAAAAAAAGCATTAAGTAGAATTTGGAAGTCTTTTTTCCTAGTCTTAAACCTTTCCAGAAAAAAGTCTAGCTTAAGGAAACAAACAAAGCTAAAATGCTAATTAGAAGAGTCAGAATCTTGTTTGGACTCTACAGCTGATAATGATGCTAGTAAAATACATTTTTTTTTTTACTAGTAATCCTGTAAGTATATGAGACCAGGTATTAAAGGGCTTTTTAAGACGACATAAAAATTAACTTAAAACTTCCTAACCTGAGATTTGCTTATCCGAGGTTGAGCTACACTGATTCAACAGAAGTACTTACATCACAAGTTATATTCAGACTTTAAGACAAGAATGAAAATAATCTACACCCCCCAGTGGTCGGACTGTAGAATAGCCACTTATTTCTACTGAATTACCAGTGAAGAGGTAAGAACACTAAAAAGTTTCAATTAGTATAAAATCATCATGAAAATATTTTTTAAAGCCTCAGTACAATGAATTCAGAATCTATCATGACTGTTCTACAGTAAAGGAATTAACTCAAGTACATCTCTATACATGACAAAGAGACCCACACACAAAGGACAAGAGCCCACCTGGAACAGAGTTCTTGAGCCAGATGGCTCTCTTATCTACACCAATGAAGTTTTTCTTCCTGTATCTGGAATTACTTAAAATTCACTGTTAACTTATGAAAACAAAAGGAACTAATGTGTTTTCTTCAAAACCAAGAGCAAAATTCCTCTTGATAACACTGAGGTTTTTCAAACATTTGTAGGTTAACTGCTTATTGGATAATGGCTATCTAGTTTACTCAGGTTCCAGTGTGTCATTATATCCTCACACAATCCCCAAAACTCTTTTTTTTTTTTTTTTAAGATTTTATTTATTTATCAGAGAGAGAGAGGGAGTGCGAGCGAGCACAGGCAGAGGCAGAGGGCTCCCTGCCAAGCAAGGAGCCCGATGTGGGACTTGAACCCAGGACGCTGGGATCATGACCTGAGCCAAAGGCAGCTGCTTAACCAACTCAGCCACCCAGGCGTCCCAATCCCCAAAACTCTTAACAAGGGTAGCCAGTGACTGTTCATTTGAGTTGTGAATTAATGAAAAATCAAATGCATATAGGTCTTTTCAGGAACAGAGGAAGAAAAAATAGGAAGGGTCTCCTGAGGCCCACCTTGAAGTATTTTTTCAAAGATAATCTTGAAACGTTTATTTTTAACCATTAAAATTCAACATACTTTGCATTCTACTCTGATACATACATTTTTTTAGTATAAAAAAAGATGAGGGGTGCCTGGGAGCCTCAGTTGGTTAAGCAGCTGCCTTTGGCTCAGGTGATGAGCCCAGGGTCCTGGGATCAAGCCCCACATCGGGCTCCCTGCTTGCTGGGAAGCCTGTCCCTCCCCCACTCTCCCTTCTTGTGTTCCCTTTATTGCTGTGTCTCTCTCTGTCAAATAAATAAATAAAATCTTAAAAAAAAATACAGGTATTAGCTGGTACTTGTCTTCCTGCTCTCTTCCTCCATCTATATAAATGAATATGATAGACCATCAAGAGATAAGTGTGCAAAAGGACATAACCAATTGCCATCCTATAACTGCAACTACCACAGTGAGAACCTGCTCAAGTTTTATAGCTGCTAGATGGAGAAGCCAGAAGATAATAAACCAAGGCCTGACTCCAGAGCCTTTGCTTTTAACCATATCGTTAATGTTTAGTTTATAATTTGCTTGCTATCCTATTACCAGGCTTAAAGAAAATACCACCCAAGCAACTGCGATTATCATTTTAATAAAGAATCA
Organism: Mustela nigripes; assembly: GCF_022355385.1. NCBI lineage: Eukaryota > Metazoa > Chordata > Mammalia > Carnivora > Mustelidae > Mustela > Mustela nigripes. The sequence goes on along the minus strand of NC_081564.1, from coordinate 39,524,570 downwards.
TATTGAGCACTGCTGAGAAGAGTCATCCTGGTAGGACAGATGGGTGAAAGTATAAATTATCATCTGTAGCCTTAAATGGGCCCCTAACAGAATCTGGCAATCCCATGATAGGCTTGCTCTCCCAATTTCTGTTTCTTTTTCAAACCCACATGTTTCTCAACTTGACTGCATCCACTTCACCCTTCCCTCCCTATAAGAATATGCACAAGTTCATATTCTTGTATGCAGATTAATTTATGTTCTTCAGGAAATGAATAGCAAAATGGCTAAATTACATTGCTATGACAATGATAAGGAATTTACTTTTAAGATATTAAGAAACATCTAATTTTCCTCCAGATTTTATTCAACTGTCTATATTTAAGCTAAAATGAAAACGGAACTCTTAGACTGTCTTTCAGAAATTGAATCTAACTACTTCAATCTAAAGTACCCCTAAAATGCATAAGAAGAAAATGCAACATTGGTACCCAGATTTATACATGACAATAGTTATATTTCACACATACAAACAAATGCAATGCTAAAATGGCAGGATTAGTTGCATTTTCCATTGAGGGTAAAGCCTTAAGTCAGCTTGGCTATTCTAAGAGGTTAAATGCTGGTTAATGTCTAAAATTTAACCTTGCAATGCCAGGACAGGAGATTATCCAGGAAAGCAAAGAGGAACATTAGAAGAAAGGCTCCCCTCTTTTAAGGACACAGCACCACTGAAACACAGTTTATGATATTTTACAACTCCCCCCCCATTGCAACATACTTTATAAGGCTCTCTGAGGAAAAGGATATTTAGTTTGTGTAAAAATCACTAGCCTTTGCTACAAATTAATTCTGCTCAAGCTTTTAATGTATACTATTTAATCACAAAGCTTCCGGATATGAAAAGAAATAAAGCAAACAAAGGTAATCAAAGCCAAATGTTCACAAGAAATCATATGGCAAACTAGTATTTATACTGAAACCATACAAGAAAACACAATACTAGCAGCCTAGCATTAGTTATCTAGTATTTAACTGAGTCATACTCTAGAGCTAGTCCCTTGTTATATTATTATTTCTGATCTTTACAACTTCTGTGAAAGATTTGCTTTATCCCTATATTTGCAGATGAAGAGACTCAGAGATTATGTGATATATTCAAGGTTACCAACTAGTTTATTTACTTATTTTTATGTTTTTTTATATTATTTAATATTTTTTATTTATATATTATCTTTGTTTACTTATTTATTTACTTATTTCCAAGCTTTAAGATGTCTTCTATAGTACCTTCTAGGACTTAATACCTAGGTTGGAATGCAGATTTAATGTGCTAGGTGTTTTTAAAATCTCAAAAAAAAAAAAAAAAAAAAGGAATCTAGAAGAAGAATAAAATATCTTTAGAAATAAATTTCATCAAGGAGGTGAAAACCTGTATATTTAAAATTACAAAACATTGCTGAAAGAAATTTAAAATGACCTAAGTAAAAAAAGACATCTCATGTTCATGGACACAGACTTAATATTGTTAAAATGTCAATACCACCCAAAGCAATCTACAAACTGAACACAATCCCTACCAAAATTTCAAAAGACTTTTTTTTTTTTTTTTGCAGAAATATAAAGTCAATCCTCAAACTGATTATCGAATTACAAGGGTCCAAAAAGATCTTGAAAAGGAAGAACAAAGTTCCTGATTTCAACACTTACTACTAATGTAACTACAGTCACATTAATCAAAACAGTCTGGTACTGGCATAAAGACAGACCTACAGACCAATGGAGTAGAACGGAGTACACAAATAAACCCAAACTCAATGGTCAATGATGTTTTTTAAAGATTTATTTTGAGAGAGAGCAAGCATGTGTGCAGGGGAAGGGGCAGAGGCAGAGAAAGAGAGAGAATCCCAAGCAAACTCCACGCTGAGCACAGAGCCCAATGCAAGGCTTGATCTCACCACCCTGAGATCATGACCTGAGCTGAAATCAAAGAGTCAGATGCTCAGCTGAGTGAGCCACCCAGGTACCCTGATGGCCAATGATTTTTGATAAGGGTGCCAAGTCCATTCAATGGGGGAAGAAGTCTCTTCAATGTATGGTACCAAGAATGGGATTTCCACATACAAAAGAATGAAGTTGGACCCCTACCTCACACTGCATGGAAAAATTAACTCAATATGGACCAAAGACCTAAAAGTACACAATGTTTATAAGGAAACATGGAGTAAATCTTCATGACTTTTGATATGGCAAATGACTGATTCTTAAGACATGACACCAAAAGCATGAGTAACAACAGAAAAAGGAGATAAAACGGATTCCACCAGAATTTAAAGCTTTTTTTGTATCAAAGGACATTATCAAGAAAGTGAAAAGACAAACTACATCATGGGCGAAAATATCTGCAAATCATGTATCCAAATAAGGGTTTAATATCCAGGATATATTAAGAACTTCTACTATCAAAAACAAAAAGACAACCCAATTAAAATATGAGCAAAAGACCTAAATAAGTAGCTCTCCAATGGAGATGGTCAGTAAGTACATGAAAAGATGCTCAACATCATTAATCATTACAGAAATGCAAATCAAAACCACAGTGATCATTTCATATCCACTAGGATGGCTATAAAAACAAAATGAGAAAAAAAGTGTTGTTAAAGATGTAGAAAAATTGAAATCTCTGTGCAACTGAAACCTGATGGAAATATGCAATGGTGGTCTCTTTGTGGAAAGTAACCTGGCAGTCCTCAAAAAGCTAAACCTAGAATTACTCCAGCAACTCCACTAGATATATACCCCAAATAACTGAAAACAAGGACTCAAAGACTGTAAATCAATATTCACGGCAGCATTACTCATAATAGCTCTAAGGTGGAACCCAAAGTATAACTTTCTTTAGAGCAAATGTGCACATCATCAATGTATGTGTATATCCACACAATCATGAATCTAATTTTGAGGTTTGAAGATCTGCTAGAACCCCTCTTATGGCTGGTATGTAGAATCTAAGTAAAAAATCCCTGATTTTATTTATTTTTTTAAAGTTATTTATTTACTTATTTGACAGAGAGATCACAAGTAGGCAGAGAGGCAGGCAGAGAGAAAGCGGGAAAGCAGGCTCCCAGCTGAGCAGAGAGCCCGATGCAGGGCTCCATCCCAGGACCCTGACATTATGACCTGAGCCGAAGACAGAGGCTCAACCCACTGAGCCACCCAGGCACCCCCAGAATTCCTGATTTTAACCCAAGCTGCTGTTTGAAAGATGAGAACATTAAGGTACTGAAAAATTACTTTCCAGCTGAATTAGATAAAATATGCTCAATCTTTGTAATCTAAAGGCTTATATCACATAGTAACAGCCCTTGAAATGAAAAGTATAGAGTATATGTAAATGCATGCCGTTCATTCATTCAGGAGGGATGGTGCTATGGAAATATTCATCTAACAAACATTTTTCCAGTGTCTACTATACATAATGCCAGGCACCAGTACTGCCTTTATCCCTGGTCAAAAGAAGTCCCTGCCCCAGGCCCCACACACCACAAACCCCAAATAAAAAGACTGCATTTGTTCTTTTTCTTTCCAGATCTCTAGAAAAGTTTTTTTTTTTTTAAGCTTTTATTTATTTGACAGAAAGAGAGCAAGTGAGAGCACACGTGCCAAAAGCAGGGGGAATGGCAGGCAGAGGCAGAGGGAGAAGGAGGCTCCTCGCCGAGCAGGGAGCCCAATTCAGGACTTGCTCCCAGGACCTCGGGATCATGACCTGAGCTGAAGGCAGATGTTTAACCAACTGAGCCACCCAGATGCCCCCTGAAAGTCTGTTTTGTTTGTTTGTTTGTTTAAACAATTTACCTAACAGAGGGGAAGCATAAGCCAAACGGCCCCTCGACTTGTACCTCCAGCTTCCCCAGCACATATGTGCTAATGCTCAGTCTCTGTGACAGGATGTGTGACAACACTGAGAAACAGCCAATGGTGGGAATGTTGGACAGTCAACGGGGGTGACTGGATTCATAGCTTTTAACAATTTAGACCAAGGTGTCTCAACCTTGGCATAGGGACATTGGTCAGATCATTTTCTTCCAAGGTGTGAAGGAGCACACTACCCTTATCTCCAATCACTAGATGCCAGTACCACTCTCCCCATTTGTGGCAACCAAAAATGTCTCCAGTCATTTCTAAATGGCCTCTGGAGGCAAAATTCCCTCTAGTTGAGAACTACTGGTTTAGACAGATGGTATGTGGCCCTATATTTATATGCCTGTGCTGGCTGGGCCCTCACAAATGTTAGGAGTGAGCCAGTCAGGCACATAGCCTGGGCTTTGAATTTAGACCAATAGAATTTGAAATTACATCTCTACTACTTACTAAATATCTCTAGTACTTACCCTTTCTTTGAGCTTCAGCTCAACTGGAGCTTCCTATGACCCCTCCATAGAGTTGGAGTCACCAAACTTACCACACAGGACTGCTTCTAAGACTCAATGAGGTACCACCTGTCAACTATTAAGTGCTTAATTCTTTCTTTTCATTAAAATGCAATGTACTGAATACTTTCAAGACCTATGCCACACAGGTGCCTAACAGATGACTGGTAGACCTGAATCCCTGCCATCCAGGAGCTATTTACTGAGGGACACAGAATGTAAACAAATGACTTATGATCTAATTTCTACTTCATTCAACAGCTCTTTTTTATCTCTTTGTTTTAGCTTTCGATACCTTCTTCCGATTCCCTAAGGCCCACCCCTTGGCATCCTTGTTCAAATAGTATTATTCACATTCCATCCCCAAATAGCCAAAATAAGACTAACGTGGGTCAGAAGAATCCTAGGGGTATAGGGAATGGACTTAAGATACCCCCAGACATCTACACTACATTGGGTTCAAATCAGACCCGCCTCCCTAAAGCAACTTCCTCAATGTATTTCTGTCTTCCAAGTTCTGGTGTAAAACTGTTTAGTCACATTAACACCCTATCTAACTCTATTTAACATGAAGACTGTCTTTTAAATTAAATACTTCTGAAGGCTATAATAAATTGATCCCATCAATATGCCCCTTTCTTCTTTTTTTCTGAAAGATCTTAAATTTAGGCACTACACAAGATAAAAATCATTACTATATGGTCACAACTTTAAACAGCAAAGATTATTATTCATCTCTCTGACATGCATGATCCACCGGATGCTATTCTAAATGACTTCTGGCAATTTTGCAAAGCCTTACCTACCTTGAGGGGTAAAGACCTTCCACTACTGAGCATAAAATGATATATTTCAAGACTGAAAGCAACTTAAAAATGTTTTAAGAATGACATGATCATAGAAATGCACACATCGCACTAAAGTGGGCAATGTACATTTATTTGATTGGATAAATTTTTAGTCATATTCCTCCACAGTTACGTTTTTTAACAGAAGCATCAACAGTTTCTTTATTATTCATTTATAATGGGATGGAAAACGGAATACTTGTATTAGATCTTATGCGTGAACTTCAAACTTCATAATATGTAGTCTCTTTTATTTAAACAGTATTTTTCCTCATGAATAATGTCCATCAATCGTCATTATCTATCACCCCCATCCCAACAGGCACTGTGAGGATGCAGGAAAGAAATGAGTATTTGCTCACATCCCAGGATTGTCTGCAGGTATGCATCTATCAGAAACCATACATATATCCCAAGACAAGTGAACCATATCTATTTCACATGACACAGAGAGCATCATTTGTTTTTCAGAAAACTTACAGGCACAAGGTTCTCAAAATTGCCTACGAATTTCAAAGGAAAATGTTAACTTTTGCATGACAGATACTGGATTCAACATTTCATGAATATTTATACTTCATTTTTGGAGCTTATATTTTCTAAACCTAACTGAAATTCAAAGGGATATTAGTGAGGTCAAAGCTATAGCAATCACCTGTGGAGCACCATCAAAATGCCAAGCCATTTCCTGCAAGCTGGTGCAACCACTCTGGAAAACAGCATGGAGGTTCCTCAAAAAGTTGAAAATAGAGCTACCTTATGACCCAGCAATTGCACTACTGGGTATTTACCCTAAAGATACAAATGTAGTGATCCAAAGGGGCTCATGCACCCGAATGTTTATAGCTATGTCCACAATAGCCAAACTATGGAAAGAACCTAGATGTCCATTAACAGATGAATGGATAAAGAAGATGTGATATATATATATATCACATATATACACACACATATATATATGTGATATATATATATATATATATCTCACATCTACAATGGAATACTACACAGCCATCAAAAGAAATGAAATCTTACCATTTGCAACGATGTCGATGGAACTAGAGGGTATTATGCTTAGCGAAGTAAGTCAACTGGAGAAAGACAACTATCATATGATTGCCCTGATATAAGGAAGTGGAGATGCAACGTGGGGGGTTTGGGGGGGGGGGGGAGGAAAGGAATAAATGAAACAAGATGGGATCAGGAGGGAGACAAACCATAACAGACTCTTAACCTCACAAAACAAACTGAGGGTTGCTGGGGGGAGGGGGGTCGGGAAAGGGTGGTGGGGTTATGGACATTGGGGAGGGTATGTGCTATGGTGAGTGCTGTGAAGTGTGTAAACCTGGCAATTCACAGACCTGTACCCCTGGGGCTAAAAATACATTATATATTTATTAAAAAATTAAAAATTAAAAAAAAAAAAGAAGCCAAGGCATTTCCCTATAACCCTTCAGGGTACCATGATGAAATCAAGACAGTGCCACAATGTTAGTTAAATGTGACTTCTGCTGCATACAGTTTGACCAACCTCACACACTGCATCAACCATCTTTCAGTGACTCCTACTGTAGGTGGAGAGAAAAATCTTCCTTGATTACTGGTAGCATACTAATAAAAAAGAAACAAGGGGGAAAAAGTGCCAATCCATCCACTTACATAACTGAATAATGAAAGTGACCAGCTCCAGTAACACATATTCAGTTTTTAACAACGCTTGTAATCTGTCTTGCATTTAACTCTCAGGAATGCAGCAACCCCCTGCCTGTTTCCCAGGGAAATACGTTTTAGATCAGGAAGCACAAATTCACCAGTTCTTCATTCTTCTCTTTGGAACTGCCTGGGTCTGTCTCATTTAAATGGAACAGGACAACCATGAGGTCAAGAAGCAGGGATGTGAACTCCTGTGCAGCCATGCAGAGAACATGCTCCCAATTCCAGGAATCCCATACTGGTGTTTGCAGAGGCTCCTGAGGAAACTGGGAGAGGCTGTGGAGATGGATGAGAGTCTTCCACCAGAAGCCAATAAAAACACAGCTTTCAAATTTCAGGCCTTGCTTTATTGCGAACTACTACTGGGACCCTAGTAGAATTTTCAGAAATGTTAGGGGGGGACCACCCTCTAACAGCCTGGGGGGACATCTGGGTGGATAAAGGGAGAAGCTGTGGAGACAGCAGCCATCGCCAACTGCACCACAACTGTTAAGAGCCATCCATTACTCCAGTTTGAGTTATGGCCTAGTTTTAGGTAGCTCTGCAAAACAAATGCCAGGTAAGGCTGTACCACTGTGTTCTAACAAGCGGGCTTGTACACTGAGCTACTGCAACAAGAGAGAAGGACCTCCCCAAGAGCAACAGCAACTCAGTGAAGCAACATTTGGAATGTTGGGAAATAAAGCTTACTTCAACTCAATGACCTGTTTAAAAGCAGTATCTACTTTAACATATTAGGCACTATTCTAGATTCTGAGCTGAGATCAAGCAGTGAACCTGGCTGATGAGGTGCCTGCTCTCACAGTACTTAGATTCTAACAGAGAAAAGAGAGACAAGAAATTTAAAAAAAAATAAAAATAAAAAATAGGGACGCCTAGGTGGCTCAGTCAGTTGGGCATCTGCATTCTGCTTGAGTCATGATCCTGGGGTCTTGGGATTGAGTCCAGCATTGGGCTCCTTGCTCAGCGGGGAGCCTGTTTCTCCTTCTGCCTGCTGCTCCCCTTGCTTGCTCTCTCTCCCTGACAAATAAATAAAATACTTAAAAATAATAATAAAAAATAAAGTAAAATTCCAGGCTGGGATAACTATTATAAAGGAAAATAAAGAGAGTGATGTTGCCAGAAAGTAATGAAGGGTGGGAAAGGCTAAAGCTTCAGCCCTTACTTTAAGTAAAGGGACTGAGGAACCAAAACCAAAAAAGATGTATGACAGAACTCATAAAATCAAACTCAACTCAGGGAGGTTCAGATCTGAAAAACAAAGAGTACAATTAACACAGAAGACAGCATCGGAACCTGGCTATGTCATGATATACTTAAGATTTTTTCTCACCAGACACTGCTGTAATCATGTTGCTAACCTCCAAACTACTTTAGAAACAAAGCAAAGGTGGCAAATCAGGTAACTCAAATACTAAGTAGTTAAACATTCAGGAAACCAGCAGAAATTTAACAGTCACATGAATCTGGACAAAAATCACCAACTTCAATCTAAAAATTACTTCCTGAGAGTTGCTTTCTGATCTTCAGTGAAGACAGATGTGATTTAGAGTCTTTATAAATATTATGATAACTACACATTCTGATGAATACAAAGGATGTCATATACTTATCTTCACTCCCTCTTAAAACCCATCATTCAGAGTTGAACTGTGTCCCCAAAACTGCTAAGTTGAAGTTTTAACTCTCAATATCTCAAAATGTGAACTTATTTGGAAATAAGATAATTATGGAGGTAATCAGGTTAAAATGAGATCATCAGGGTGGACTCTAAACCAATCTGACTGGCTTCCTTAGAAAAAGGGGAAGCTCGGACCCCCCCCCCACACACACACACAGAATACCATGTGACCATGAAGGCAGAAATCAGGGTACTGTATCTACAAGCTAAAAAATGCCAAAAATTGCCAGCTAGCCACCAGAAGTTAGGAGAGGGGCATGAAGAGATTTTCCCTATAGGCTTCAGAAGGAACTAACCCTGCCGACAGTTTGATTTCAGACGTACAGCCTCCAGAACTGAGAGACGATAAATTTTCCTATTGTTTAAACCATCCAATCTGTGGTACTTTGTTATACACTATAATAGTAAAGAAATACAAAAGGGGTAACTCACAAGTACAAAGAGAAAGTTTGGAGGAAATGACAGAAAATGAAAGGTGGTCAAGTTTTTGAAAGACAAAAAAATGGATGGAGGAAAAAAAATGGAGGATCAGAAAGAGAGGCAGTGCTCAAAACAAGCGCCCACACTGGTAGAAGTATGTTAAAAAAAAAAAAAAAAAGGCATTACAACTATAAGACAATTTCCCAGAGTCAAAAACACGATTTTCCAAATTGAGAATTCCTACCAAGTACCCAGCACCAGGTGGAGAGGTATGTGCACTGTAGCAGGCTCCACCAAAGGCAGTCACAACGGAAAGATGCCAACAGACCATGTTAAAGGCTCTGAAGTTTAAGGGCAAAGGATTCAGAAATCACCATGTGGGCATGGCTATACAAAGCAGGACACACACTGTACTTTCAATCAGAGGTAGAGCATCTCAATGCCAGCTACCTTCCAAACTTCTCATGAGGACACAGAGCTGCAGATGATTCTGCTTGTGGGGATAAGGCTTCATCAGATTGGAGCAACATCCACATATTGAGTGTTCTTATATCCTTCTGACTTACAGAGACTAACATAACAAACATGCCCACTAGCCAGGCATGAGTGTACAAAGCAAGGCCAGGACTGTGGGTCCACCATGAAGCCAGGTGAGGAGGGCATTTCCCAGTGTTCCAGTCACTCCCTCAGAGTGATGGTACAGGGACGAAGGCTGCAAATCACAAATGAAGGCATTTCATCAAAATATGAGAAGGAGGAGAGAATTTAAAAAGAGATAAAATTGCTAAAAATAAAAAACAGAAAAGCAAAACTGGAAGAGAAAGCGAAAGGATAGAAAGAGAGCGAAGGAGAGAGAAACAGAAATTAAAAAGCCTGGTATTTCCCAAGAGTAAACAAATCAAAATTCTAAAGGAAAACTATTTCTACTCTAGCAATTCCAAAGCCAGCCTACCAATTAAGTATGAAGCTAGAATAAGTTTTCAGACAGGTAAGGTCTCAGAATTGACCTCCTGTGAACCCTCTGTCAAAAAGCTAAAGGGGGATGTGCCCACCAAAATGAGGAAGCAGACTGACAGAAAACTATCTATGAGAAAGAAGGCCCGGCATAGGTGAGAATTTAATGGGATGCAGGTGAGTTCAATACTCAAGTCTTGTAACTGTCAGAAACTGGTGGCCTGAATTTGTGATTAATCCCAATAAAACAATTAACTTCAATGAAAACAAAAATTTGAACTGGTGAAGAAATAAAATCATTGCATAGGCTTAGTTTTAAACAGTACTTGGCCATGAAAACATAAATCCTGAATATTGAGAACTTTAAATATTATAATAGAAGGAAAAGCGTGTGAGGGTTATGTAAGAGATGAATCCTCATCTAGCATAGAAGGAAATCCACACAGAATGTCTAGAACCTAAAAAACAAGCTACAGTAGTTTAGGCATACACCCATGGAATTAAAGCTCACAAGAAATACATAAAAAGAGTTGAAAGTGGGGTGCCTGGGTGGCTCAGTGGGTTAAGCCTCTGCCTTCAGCTTAGGTCACGATCTCAGGGTCCTGGTTGAGCCCCGCATGGGGCTCTATGCTCGGCAGGGAGCCTGCTTCCCCCTCTCTCTCTGCCTACTTGTGATCTCTGCCAAATAAATAAAATCTTTTAAAAAATATATTTTAAAAAGGAGTTGAAAGCAGTAATCAGCAGTGAGAGACTGGTATTCTTCATTATATATCTCAAAGTAATATCTGAATTTATCTGAATTTTTAGATATAAAGTATACTTAAAAGTGTAAAAAATGAAAAAAATTAAAAGATGAATACAACTATCATCTGATGCAGCCTTACAATAAAGAACCTCATCTATGAGGAATAAAAACTGGAGAAAAAAACCCAAACCTCCAAATATGAGCACTGTGGGTTTTTGTTTTGTTTTGCTTTTAATTAGGAAAACTCTATTCCAGCTCTCAGCATTAGCACCGAGCTTTAGGTATGTCTCATTAAAACAAAACAAATGAACCAGGAAATTTAAAAATATAAAATTCTTATTAAGTCATCTAGTTCATTCACTTGGAAAAGGGAAATGTCCTAACACAGAAGCCCTTTTCTTTCTATGTCAAAGATACTAGCAAAAACTTTAGCCAACAATGAAAAGGATGACACTCAAAAGATTTTTTTAAATTTCCACCATTAACCACCATTTTCAGATAGTAGAAAATGAAATTTCATGTAGGTTTATCTAAGGAAATTTTAATGATAATCAGCTATTAAAATTTATAGAAAATGTTAGAGATTTTATGAATTAGTCAGCAACAGTTTTTTGTTTGTTTAGTTAAAGCATTCATCTGCACTATATACAGTCGATATAGAGGACAGTTCTGCTTTCCAGCCACAATGAAAGGGCTCCACTTATAGTCTTAGACAACATAATTCAAAGAGCAAGAGATGCAATGATGGCAAAAATCACAAGGCTTAAATGTGCGAACATATGTTGTACATAAAGCTCATATACAAAATTGCTAATAAAAATAAATTTTCTATTTTAATACTATAGAGGTAAAAGTTCTGGGTCAAGGAAGTTTTAAGCAAACACAAACATCTTTCAACTAAATATATTCTCATGCTAACAAAAATATAAGCACAGAAGTTCACTCCAAGATACTTCCTTTGACTCACTTTCAATCTCTCATGCAGTACTCCCTTCACAATCTCTCCCAACCTGGTTTTATAAAAGTTTGCTTGATACAGAAATAGACTTACTTAATTCTCCTATGAGACTATATGGTACTTCAAAGCAAGAGAGATGTGCTATTCACCTTTTTTCTTTTTTGGCCCTGTGCTTCTCAACACTGGTGTCTTGTCTAGTTAGAAATCCTAGGCTGCCACCTTGCCTCTGGACCTCTAGGTGGCTTGTGGCTCTGGTTTAATACACAACCTCATCTAATCCTCAAAATCAGGCTATCAGTAGGTATTGTTATCTCCATATTACAGAAGAGACAACTGAGTAACTATATGCCAAACATGTAATCATGAATTTGGGAATTCCTAAAGATCTATGAATATATTTCTGTTTAATGAGAAGTTATTCTGTACTTAAGAGTTCATAAATATGCCAAATCACTTATTTATTCAATTACAGTAAGTAAAATACCATTAAAATTCCATCAGAGAGAATCCTATCTGCAGATGTAGTTACCAAGTGAGTACAATAATATAGTGAAGAAAGTGCCAATTCATAAAATACAAATCTGTTCAAAAATACAAACTCAGATACTCAACAGTATTAGAGGATTCAGGCAGGCTACCCACAATGTGATGGGACAAGTGTTACCACATGGAGTTAAGAAGCTGGAAGTTCTGTTCAACTCTGAAATGTTTTAACTCAGGGCTCCTACACACAGTCCAGTCCCACATCACCCAGGGATTATGGAGTACACTTCACATATGAGGAATAATCAAAATTACCAGGGAAAATCCTTCAAGAAGACATCATGTTGTATACCGACATCCCAGGTCTCAAAAGTCCAACTGAGCCCATTTCTTCCTCCCAACACTAAAAAGAACTGCCTTCCTCTCAAGCTGAGTCTGAGACCAAAATTTAGCTTGAGTTTAGGAGCCATGTTTTAAACATCAGATCCAAACTCAGCCCAGGGATATGGTCATATTACAGAAGGCAGGCAGAGGAGCATCAGCTTCCTATCGTACAATTCATTCTGGGGCAGATCCCAAGAAGGTGTGGTGCAACCAGGTCACTTCTACTATTTTCTTGGCTAGCCTTTCTCTTAACATGGTTGGTTTTGCATACATAAATGATTTCGAAAAACCCAAGCTCCTACACAGCAGGTGCTATCCTTCTATTAGCAGCTTATAGATGCTAATGTTAAGAGTAAGTTCTCCGGCTCTACCTAATTAAAAAAAAAAAAACCTCCAAATTGTTTTAAGCACATCAATCAGGTTCATGAGAATTCTTACCGTCCTTGGACAGCATGGTGGCAGGGGAGCAAGGGGAATGAAATGAGGTCAACATCAACACAGTTGCACGCCTTTGGCAAATCTCTTTCAGCTTTACTGTCTTCACCTAAAAATGCAGCTACTACCTCTACCATGCAGGGTTGTTGTGTCTCTTAAAAGATAATTTATGTAAAGCATAATATCTCACCCAAAGGTGTTCAAACATGTAACTGTAATAATAACCATAATTTTTTACAAACATCAAACACCTCCTCGAAACAGTGTATCTAAAAAAAATAGGCAAAAGCACCCTTTTACGGACCCAGTCACAGTGGACAGTGTATAAAGACACCAAAATTCCAAAAGTTTACTTTTCAAACACTGCTACTTAGGATATTTTGAATTTGTTGAACCAGTTAGAAAACCCTACAACAAAAGATTACTCCTTTTTTATAAAGCATTTGTTTAATAGACATTCTAAATTATAAAACAGATAGCTTTCAGGGCCCCTGGGTGGCACAGTCGGTTAAGGATCTGACTCTTGGTTTTGGCTCAAGGCACATTCTTAGGGTCATGAGATCCAGCCAGAGCCGGACTTTCAGCACAGCACGTAGTCTGCTTAAGAGATTCTCTCTCTCTCCTTCCTCTTCTCCCTCCACTCTGCTCACTCACTCAATAAATAAATAAATAAATAAAATCTTTAAAAAAGAAGATATAATAGAGAGCTTTCTATTTAGAAAGTATTAGATACTTCTCTAAATCAGTCCTGTTCCTATATAGTTCATATGTGAACATGTTATGATTGTAATTTTAATGTCAAATAGCTAAATATTACTCACCCCAAAATGCTGCGACTAAAGTAATTTAAAAAGATATAAAATGTGGGCACTTTGCAATATTTTACAAAAAAAAAAATAATTACACTTAATATCCTGAAGGAAACAAAAAGTATATTCCCTATGGTTCTTCAGTAAAACCAAACATTCATTGACTTACGTTGGTCCAGAAAAAAGGCACATCACTTGACAAAGATCATAAACTTACAGACAAGTATTGGGGATAATATCATAGCATAATTCAAAGAGCTCCACTTCAGAGTTCATAATTCACACCATCTGATAGTTTTGCTGTCTGAGAATCTTTTATATTTATCTCTTATGCTTTTTTAGGACTTGAATTCACAACCCTAAAATCTAGACTTGTGTAGAAATTAACTGACTGAACCACCCAAGTGCCCCGAAAGGCTAAATGTAATATATTATGCCCAAATACCTGACAAAACCTACTGATCTGGACACCTCATCAGTAAACACCAAGTCTCTAGTACTGCTGGACACACGTATCTTGCCAGGAGCAATTCTGGTCACATCATAATGCACTGAATAGATCAGAACCATCATGGAATTGTACAATTCCACTGTTTATTCAGAAGCATAAAAAAGGCTTTTAGGTAGATCTCAATTCCAGATTAACCAATGAATTTTTTGTTTATGATTCTTTCTATAAAAAAGACATCTTATTATTGATCTAAAAATCAAGGTTTTAAAAAATATGTTTAAATCAATTATCCCTTCCATTTTATTTAATAGGTAAAAGCAGAAATTCGGTCACTAAAGTTACTCAGTACCATACGCGTATCTTTTTGTCTCTGAATAAAATCACTGAAAGATGCTTTCCCCAAGCTCAGCTTCTCCTCTTTATCTAATAATTACTTAGTTATGACTACCAAAACCAAGTAATTTTTAAACCTAGATACTGGTACCCTTTCTCTTTTAAATACTATGCCTTTAATCATGTTTCTTAAACTCTTCAAATCCATGTCCCTTTATACCTCCTGTGATGTTACTTAAAATTTCAACTAAAGTCACAAGTGACCCAAAAAGTTAAAAATCAAAACAAAGAGAGACAGCACACTAGACCTTCAAAAAATTTCCACTACATTGTGAGTAACAGGTCTATACAACCAACCCAGCTCACTCTATTTGAGCTTTCTGCACATCAATTTACCAAGATCTATCCCTTTGTCTCTTTCTCCCTCATAGTTACTTTTAAAATCAACAGATCCTATCCTCAGGTGTTGCCATTTAAAGGTTCTTTCCTCCTAGGGGCACCTGGGTGGCTGAGTGGGGTAAATGGTCTTTGCTCCTCTCCTCAAATCCTACTTTCTCTTCCAGAGTCTGCCAAATCTTTCAGGCTAGCCTCTGATCACTTCCATTCAACAATCTGTCTCTCCCATATTCCTCCCCTTAGTTCCACGTTTACAGCAAGAAGGCAAACTAGCGCTGCCAGAAGGCCACAGGGAGAGTCTGAAAATTAAGAAGACAATAGTTAATTTACTCTAATGCAGATTAATAGCTAGAGGAAAGCCACAGATGATTTAAGAACAAACACAAAGTAACACAAGATCAACTCCTCCTACAGCTGAAATTCATCAAGGAAAGAGTACTGAAAAGGATTCAATGTTTGGGGCAGGTGGAGATGGGAGGAAACTGAAATGAAAGAACTGAGATGGGAAAAATGTATTTGCTGAAATAGAGGAGAATGGATCACTGGCTATTCTTAAACTGAAAAGATAAAGATGCCAGGAGTTGAAAACAACTTGGAATTTATATATCATTTAAATTTTATTTATACTTTGCTTGGTTGAAAAATTCTGAGGCGGTTCAGACAAATATACATATTACTACATAATAAAATTGAAAGAACTGGCACAAAAGCAAGAATATAAAATAAAATAAAGGCAAGAAACTAAGTCACTATTCATAAAATCAGCTACAGTAACTACAGAAATAAAGACTTTCTAAACTGTTCAAATTTGACAAATAGGATAAAGGCAATACTATAGCTACCTGAACATCACAAGATGGGCTTTCCTATGAGCCAATGCTTCTCCTCCAAGGTAGAAAAGCCTAATTTGGTGGTTCGTTTAGAAAATACAGGACACTACAGATAAATATAAACAGCACATAATAAAGTTTTAAATTCAAAAATTACAAAAATAGCTACATAAAGTCTAAGTGGATTTTTAAAAGATCTCTTTCTGTGAATCCTTCATTTTTCTAACACATTTATGTAGTCTCCCAATTCACATATTTGACCTAAATAAAAATAATCTTAAAAGACCCTTCTTCTAAAGTAAACCACCTGGACTTTCAGCTACACTCTCTTTGTACAGAGGTAAAATGAAGGTAGCAAAAGGAGCCAAATGCTGTAACCGTTCTCTTACACTTTACAAGTTCAATGACTTCCAGCTCCTTTCTTCCTCATTTTCTTAGTAATAATTTTAACACCAATCTAACTTGACAAAAATAGGATGACAGAAATTTAGTATTCAGGGGCTTTAGAGGAAAAATAATCTAAATTGTAGTCAGTGAACCTAATTTAAAAAACTGTGTATCTTATCATCATTCTAATCCTCAAAGTCACATTCAGGGCTTTATCTTGCATTGCCACACAGCTGATCTCCTAACAGATTCTTTTTTTTTTTTTTTTTTTCCCTTCTCTTCCTTTTTGATAGACTGAAAACTTAGAGCAGAATCAACCAGTCACAGAATTTCAAAACGGAGGCAGACCATCTGGGCCTAGATTCCAGAGGATGGTAAGGAGCAAGGTGTTACAGGGAGCTTAGGGCTGGAATGGCCCCACCACACACAGGTTGCCACTGACTCTCAGAGACACCTAGTTGTTCCACCTGGACCTCAGGGCTGAGTGCAGTTTTCTCCCACATTTGTATTTTTTTTTTTTTTTGAAAATTTCATTTGAGAGAGAGACAGAGGGGGAGGAGGGGCAGAGGGAGAGGGAGAAACAGACCCCCCCTCTGAACAGGGAGTCAGACACGGGGCTAGATCCCAGGACCCTGAAATCATGACCAGAGCTGAAAGCAGACACTTAACAACTGAGCCACCCAGGAGCCCCAACATTTGTCTTCAAGAGTAAGGAGGGTACACATGTAAAGTGTTTAGTGTTACTAATACTGTGTTACTAAAAAGAATAAAGAATGAAACTGACAGCAGGGGAGGTGGATTCCAGAAAGTGCAGTTAACTGCTAGGAAAGCCACCAAAAAATCTTACTTGAAGGCCTTCTGATATAGCCATAAAGCTTACTACTCCAGCCTGTAATAATTATTTTCAAAGTTTTAATAAGACAATTTGATAGGATTCTGCCAACTGGAGGCTCTCCCTACTAACCTGTGAGTTATTTCATCATGAAGAAGGCAAATGACAGTTTAGACTCTGGGGCTCAGCCAGAAGTGTTATATCTTATTATAAATGAGGGAATAAAACAGATAAAAATGGGCTTTCAAAAGAAATGTCCCAAACAACTGTCCAGCCATTGACTGGTCAGTGCATAAGGGGGAGCGCGCTATTACAGTCAGAGTAAAAGGACTGGATTTAAATTAAAGGCAGGTGGGCTTAAGTTAGACTTAAAGAAAAACGTCCTAATTTAACATTACTAAGCACTTAATGCAGGCAGCTGAATCTATCTCCCAAGACAAAGCTTCCAACTAAGTATTATTGTGCTCCTTTACATGAGGAAATAATGTATACAAAAAAAGCATACCCAGAGGAAATAGCTGTTGACACAGAGAACCAAGCTATATTTAAACTAAATATTAATATTTAAACTAAACATTGCAAAATGTTCCCTATAATAGTCATGAGCTTAATTTAACCTTCTACCACCTCTAATGCCTGGCACCATCAGGATTATTCAACCAACGCTCACAATTCAGGAAAGTTGAGTGAACTCATTCAGGAAGTGCCACCAGCTCTCAGGTCACTGGTAAGGACACACAAACACTGACTGCTGCTTCCTACCTTTATTCAACAGACCTCCTCGTTGGTTTTTCTAAAAGCTGGCTCTGCATTTGGTAGTAGGCAGCTACCAAAGCCTGCCTGGCCTTCAAGGACCTTCAGTCTAGTGCCGGAGACAGTCCACCCAATTAACCAAAAATTACAGTACAGGGTGATGAGTATCTTCATTGCTACATTCTTGGAGCAATGAAGGACACAATGCCCAGCTGACTCTATTAATTGTTTCTTAACAGTGGCTTTACTATACTGTTTAATGGTTTTCAAATGGTCCCATTTCCAGTTCCTCTTAAACATAAAGCTGCTCTGTTGGTTCTCAGCTGTGCTATCACATATTAAAACAGAACCTATCTTTTTAATTCTAGCATTGTACAGCCATCTCTATCAACATTTACTTATACTTCAGTCTGACAGATCACAATTAACCGTACATTTAATTGGAAGGAAGAAGCTGCAGGCACTGGCCAGTGCTCTTTCATAGGTGGCCTTAGGCCCACTTTTTATACTCTGGAGGAGTATAGTCCCCTGGTTGACTGCCCTGCAGGCAAAGTGAGGATGCTGCACTAGGGGACCACCAGAATACTTCCCCTGCACCTTGTGGGCTCTGACGCTCCCCACCTCAGCATCTGCTACTCTTTTCATTCTTAAACCACTAAGATTAGTATCAGACCTTCAATATGTAAACCACACGGGCCACTAAATTTGTAAATATTTCAAATATATTTTAAAAACTGACTTTGTATTGTCAAAGCATTATGAACCAGCCAGGCCAGATTTTAATAAACAGTAACACTTAGCGAGCATCTTTACTGAGCAAACAGCTTCAACAGGGCCTGGCCTGACACCAAGACAGAGACTCTTTTTCAGTTTTAAAAAAAAAAAAAAGGTTTGGAAAATCATCCCGAAATGTACCATTAAAATTAGTATAGCGGCTTAAGGAATCCTTCAGAGCATTTTCAAATATTCAGGCTTCTAGCACTTTCTAAAAGGAAGGCTGATCTTTCTGGCTCTGTTTTTCTGAACTATGACTTCAAAATGTCATCCCAAATTCTCAATGAGAACAGTCTTAATTTGTTCAGGCGAGTGAAGAAAATGGTGATCCGCCAGGTTTAAAGTTGAGAGAGGAGCCCTTACTATAAAACTGTTACCGTAACGCGTTCGGTACGAATTGAGATTTGCCGAGGGATCAGGGGTATGAGAAGGGAAAAACTACTCACGCTTAGGACAGGGTCTACAACCTGGAGGCGGAGGCGCGGGGCAAACGAACCGCGGGGGAGAAATAACAGCAACTTCCCCAGTCCTGGCTTCAATGCGGATCACGTGCCTCGGGCGCCCCCTCCCCCAGGGCCGGGGGCGGGATGGAGACGCGGCCTCCAGCCGCGCTTTCCTCGGCGGGCGCCGCTCGGCCAAGCGTCACTTCGGCCTCCGCTCCAGCCTCCACGCCAGAAACCCGCGAACTGGGGGCTCTGAAGTAACCATCACCTCGGGCTGCGCCGCGAGCACCCGAATGTTTCAGTCAGTCTTCACGTCCCCTTCCTCACGTTGACCCCGCAGCCGCCAGCCCCGGCTCCCCCCACCAACCCAGCCGACCCTGCGAACCCGTCCTGCCGCGGCGCCGCTGGGGGCCGTGTCTGCGTGACGCGGCGGCGAGGCTGGGGTCCCGGCCTCCCCGCAGGGCAGCACCGCGCCGAGTTGGGAGACCCCGGCCGCCCGCGAGCGCAGAGACGCGACGCCCGCCGCGGAGGCCGAGCCGCGACGTGGGGGCCGCGCGGTGGCGCGAGGACCCGGCGGGGCGTCCGCTTACCTGCGGCGCCTCCGCTCCCGACCCTCGCCGGCGCCCGCGGGCGGCCGAGGGGAGCCGGCGGCTGGACGGCGACAGTGAGGACCGGCCCGGTAGGGCGGGCTCGCCGGAGGCTGAGGGGGCGGGGCCGGCTGAGGACGCGCGCGAGGCCCGGGCGCCCGCCGCCGCCGCTGCCTCGGGAGCCGCCTGGGCCGCAGCCGAGCCGGGCGGCCCTCATGAATGGGACGCGGCGGCGGCGGCGGCGGCTGTGGCGGCCGAGCGGCTGGAGGGCGGGCTGCGCGCAGGCCCCTCCCCGACCACGTGACGCCGCGCTCGGCCGCCGCCTCCCGGCCGCGCGACGCCCTAGCGGCCTCCTTCCCGGGCCCGCGCTAGCCGAACGCGCCGTAGCTGCTGCTAGTTCCCTTCTCTGCACCGCCCGGAGCGCTGGCCTCTTGCTCGGCTCAACGCTAGGTATACTTTTCCAAAAAAAAAGTTTCTGCTGGTCCCCATGGCAACCCCGTGGAACTTCGATACCTACTGTCAGAAAGAATAAATATTAAAATGCAAAAAAAGGTATACAGTTGAATGTTCTATAATCCACTTTTAGCCTGTTTGGTTACTCTCCCCGCCCCGCTACACATTTAAAAATACACTTTTTTAGAGGGAGATGGCCAAAACTGTATATGACTGCACACTGGTTTTTATATTTTTGCAGGTTATTATTAAAAGTTATGTATGGAAGTGCATGTGTTACTGCCAAACGTCAGTTAATTTCTCAGTATGCGTTCCGGGGATAATTTATATAACTTTGAGGATCTTGGAAAATAGGCATTCATAAAAAGCTTCTGCGTGATGAGCCCGGCGGCCGCACAATTTCTTCCCACAGATGGAGTGTGCTGTGGTTGGGCTGTGCGGGGACCCAGAAAACCGGCTGCCAGTCTCAGGGCCCCTCTGTGGTTATGAAGAAGGAACACAGGCAGCCACTTCCTCATCTAACTTTCTTGGCCTCTCTTTCGCATTTGCCAAGCTTTGCCCCATCCTTAAATAGGGCCCTACGGAGACTAGGTAGTTTCACTGGCCCAAGCACATCAAGAATGTTTCCTCTTTTCTGTGCCTTCCAATTGGCTTCCAAGCGAAATAAAATTTTTAAAAGACAAGAACTGGGATTTCTCTTCCAATATTTCAAAGCATTTTACTCCTCTATAGAGAAGTGGAATTGAAGAGAGAAAAAGAGCTGAATCCTCACTTTCTACATCAATAAAATGGAAATAGTGATGCCTTTCTCACAGGATTGTTTTGCCTATTAAGTCCCTAATTTAGCTTAATGTCTGTTAACCTTTGCTTTCCTTTCTTTCTTCCATTTTCCCCAAGTAAGACTTTTCCTGTTTCCTTCATGCTATTTTTGCTACCTCTGCCTTGGGAGGGAAATATTCTGCCAAGCTTCCTTTCTTCCTTTCATCACTCAGGAAGCCCTAGACATCCCCTCCCTTCCTCCAAACAATCTTAGGTTTGATACCTCACTCCGAATGATTCGCATTTCTAATATTTCCTCATTCTCTGGTGTCTACTGACTTTACACCACAACCTAAGCAAAGCAGGGACTCATTAAATACTTGTTTCATGATATCCCTTCATTTCCTGCCCCGATGCCTAAGAAGTCTGTGGGGAATCACCTGTTCCACTGAAATGTCAGAAGAAGGAATGTCTTCCTTCACCTGTCCTCTGGCCCCACCAACTCCCAGCTCCATGGGGGACTCTCACTCTTCCATTGTCCCCTCTTCCTCAACTCCCTTAGCTTTAGCAGGCTCAGGCTTCTCCTACTACTTAAGATAAAGGAGGAGCAGAGGGAAGAGAATGAGGGGAGAAGAGAAGCCGGAGTAGACTTTCTTGTCCCTTTGTTCCTTCTTAGGCTATTGACTTACATTACAGCTTCACTCTCCCCAAGGTAGCCACGCTACCTAGAAAGAGGAGACTCTGCTTTTTCATTTCATGCTCTTGGTCCTGTTCCTGCTCCTCTTGGCTCCTGAAACTGCTTAGGCTAAAGTCAGCAATGACCTTCGGGTTGCCAAATACAGTGGAACTCTTTCAGTGTTCTCTCACAGTCTCTGTAGGGTAAGACACAGTTGACCACGATTTCCTTCTTGAAACTCCCTCCTCCTCCAATCAGCCAGAAACTCCTCTGAGAGCTTCATGCCTGTGCTTGGTGGCTTTAGACATCTCCTCCACTGCCATGGCCCAGTGACATTCAATTCAGGTCCATCATGTTTATTTCTTCAAAACTGTTCCTCCTAAATCTATTATTTCGGTTAATTACACCATCACCCATTTAGCCATCCTGGCCAGAAAAAACCTGGGAGGGAGCCTTGTTTCCCTTTACTTTCAGCCCATGTATATGAAATCTGTTCATTTCTACTCTAAGGCTCTCAGCAGAGCTGCCATGTTGGTCACCTGTAGGGTCCTCCATGGTTTCATAACCATACGGCCTCACCCTTCTAGCGGTCAGGCCCTTGCTACGTCTCTTATGATCCATGGCAGACATGTCTGATCTAGGCTTCTGCCCTCCAGTTCCCCATACTTCTAAGTCCTCCACTCTGAATTGCAGATCTACCTGTAGCACAAGCTATTGACAAACTGTGCCTAGAGAAAAAAGTCTGTTTTCTAGCACAGCATCAGAGTGTTTTTTTCTCTCCAGTATTCTTTCTGGCTCCTTTCAGCTGGTATGCTTTAGCCATTCCTTTTGAAACAAGATAATTTTTGAAATATTAACTTCTATCTTTCTCCGTACATTTTCTTCTTTCTTCCTCTCACCCCCCACCCCTTTTTAACAATGTAGTCCAGCATTCTGCTTGTCTCAAGGAACTTCTGGAAAGCAGAAGTGGCCTGAAGACATTTCCTTTATGTCTTTAATTCCTAACACTCTAAACTCATTGAGGAACTGATCTAAGTCAGAAGGAAGAGAACCAGTGAAAAGGGTTCTCTTTAAGGAAACCCAGAAGTGGGGAGGATTTTCTCTAGAATAAGAATCAAGTCTCCCCAGCTCAGAGTTAGAAGGGAGGTGGTTTTTAATGCCCTCCCTCTGGCAGCTCCCCCAAAACAAAGGAATAACTTTGTGTTTCCCAGTTTAACCATCTCTTTTATGAGGACCGTCAATCTCAATAAAGAAGTGAAGTGATACAAGCTCAAATTACCAGAATTTGAGTTTACCAGGAAATAGCAGAGGAACAGCAATTTGGGAAACTCATGCTATCGCAAGAAAATAAAGTCTGTGTTCTGTAAACCAGGCATTTACAGGAAATCAGTCTCTTAGTTCTTAAGTTCTGTTCTGGGAGTGCATGAGCAATATTCTCCATTTCATATCCTCCATTCCATATCTTTCAAGTATAGTTGAAATCCTTTCACAAAGCATTTTATGAGCCATCACTGTATGCTCGGTTCTTTTAGAAATTCTAACTACAAACCTATGAAGTATCTCTATCATTAACACCAATTTATTGATGAAGGAACCGCGGGACACAGAGTTTGAGTGACTTGCCTCAAGTCTTACAGCTAGGTAAGCAATGACCCTGGGTTTTGTCCCCAGGCATACTTGACTCCCAAACCTGCATTTTTAACCACCCATTTTCACCTCTGATTAGTTGCCTCTACCATAATATGCTCAGCAATTGTCTGGACTAACTCTTCCAATGAAAATAACAGCAACAGAAATACTGCGTAAAATTCTAAAATCACATTCTGGCATCTATAGACTGGCAAGAAGTTGAACAGTAGCAGCAGGACAGAGTTAAGGCCAGAAAGCAGAGCCCCAAATCAACTTTTGTCTGGAAGGTATTTACTGAATCTAAAGAATATTGGTTTTTATAGCCTTGGAATTCTTGGGGGCAGAAGTGAAAGCCCAGCATCTGCTTTAAGAATGCAGTTTAAATAAAAGTCCCAATAAAGTTGGGACTCCAAATGCAAAATCATAGAGCTAGAAAAAAATCAATTATTTTAACAATATTACTTAATAATAATATTCCATTTATTAATTTATTAAATTTATTTTTTATTAAATATTAGATATTTACAAATATTTGATTTATATTAATTATGATTATTCTTTAAGAAATATTAAATAATATTTATATAAATAGTGTTATATTTATTAGTAATATTATTTAATAATGACTAAGGTTAATAATAGAATAATAGATTGAACCATATGACACGTTTCAACAAATTTTGAAATTTTTGCATCACACAGACCATACTTTCTTACTGCAATGCTATCAATAATTGTTTTTTTTCTTTTTAAGGTACCTGGGAGGTGCCTAGGTGGCAACGCCAGTTAAGCATCCCGGATTCTTGATTTCAGCTCAGGTTATGATCTCAGGGCACTGAGATCCAGCCCCAAGTCAGGCTCTGTGCTCACAGTGCATGAGTCTTTTTGTCTCTACCCCTCCCTCTCTGCCCTGCTCCCTGCTCGCACATGCACTCTCTTTCTCAAATAAATAAATAAATAAATAAATAAACAGCATCTTTTGAAAAGATAAAAAGTAAAGGTAGCTAGAAATACCCATTTGTTTGGAAACTCGTGGGTCAAAGAACAAATCATTCTGAAAATCTGAAAATATTTAAATGCCATGTATTAAATATTTGATACTATGTGTAGAAAGTTCAGAGAGGAAACTAAAGAAGTAGTTAAAAGGAAATGTATAGACATAAAAGCTTATATTAGAAGAGAAAATAGTTTGGGGTACTTGGGTAGCTCAGTTGGTTAAGCAGCTGACTGTTGATGTCAACTCAGGTCTTGATCTCGAGGTCCTCAGTTCAAGCCCTGCATTGACCTCCATGCTGGGTGTGGAGCCTACATTTAAAAAAAGATAGAGAGAGAGAAAGAGAAAATAGTTTGAAATATGAAGAATGAAGAAGTTAGAAAAGGAGCAGCAAGATAAAGTCAAAAATAAAATAGAAGAAAAATAATAATAAAACAGTAAAATAAAATAGTAAAATTGAAAACAAAGAAACATTTTTAAAAAGGACCAAACAAGCTAAACATTGGATTTGTGAAAGACTAAAAAATTTTACAAACCTCTGGTAAAATTGATAAAGGAAAAAAGAGAAGGTACCACAAATAATGTCAGGAATAAAGAAAAAGTTATAATCACAGATGATGCAGAAATTACAGATTAAAAAAAGCTCTATGAATACATTTATGTGAATTAAATTTGAAAATTAAGATGAAGTGGAAAAGTTCCAAGAAATAGAAACAGAAAACAAGACTAGACTCAGAATCATTCAAGAGCTTGAAACTTTCGTTAAATATTTTCTGCACAGAAAAATCTAGGTTGAAACAATTTTACCTGTGACTTCTATCAAACATTTAAGGAATAAGTAATACTAATCTCACACAAGCTATTCTAGAGTATATTAAAAAAGATATTATTTCTTAGCTCATTTTATGAGACTTGCATAACCTTATACCAAAATCTGACTTGGAGAATGTGAAAAACAGAAATTCCAGGTGAATCTCACTCAAAAATATAGACACAAAGTCTTAAGCAAAATTTTAGCAATTTATGTCCAGCAAAATGATACAGCATAATCAAAATTGGTTCACCCAGTAATTTAAGGTTAGTTTCAAATGAGAAAATCAATTAATGTAACTCACCCTATTAAAGATTAAGGGAGAAAAAATCATGATCTCAAAAGGTGCAGAAAAGCCTTTGATAAAATTCAATATCCACCTAGAAGAACCCATAATAAACTAGGAATATTTTCCTTGATAAAGGGAATTTACAAAAATCCACAATAAACATAAGTAACCATTCCTTTTAAAATGGGGAACAATGGGTGCCTGGGTGGTTGAATTGGCTAACTGTCTGCCTTTGGCTCAGGTCATGATCCTGGGATCCTGGGATCAAGTTCCACGTGGAGCTCCCTGCTCACATGGGAGCCTGCTTCTCCCCCTGTATCCTGCACCCCCTGCTTATGCTCTCTCTGTCAAATAAATAAATAAAAGCCCTTTTTAAATAAAATAAAATAAAATAAAATAAAATAAAATAAAATAAAATAAAATGGTGAAGAAAAGGGACACATGGATGGTTAAGTAGGCTAAGCAACTGACTCTTAATATAATCTCAGTGTCATGAGATCGAGCCCCATGTGGGGCTCCAAGCTAAGTGTGGAACCTACTTAAGATCCTCTCTCTCCTTCTCCCTTTGCCACTCCCCCCCTTACGTGCACACACACACACACTCTCTCTCTCTCAAAAATAAAAAATAAAAATAAAATGGGGAACAAGATAAGTATGCCACCACCTCTAGTATCGTACTAGAAGACCTAAGTAGTGGAGTAAGGCAAGAAAAAGAAATAAAGTACATGTAGACTAGAAAGGAACAAATCACAGTGACATGATAGTGTATGTAAGAAATTCAAAAGAATATGTATGTAAACTACTGAGATGAACATGAGAGTTTAGCAAAGTTGTGGGTACAAAAGTCAATACATAAAGTCATTTAACAATAAAAAGAAATACATTTTTAAAAAGATGATAATGTTTACTATAATTGCTACATACTCCTTAATGTCTCCTATTGCTACATGACTGCCCACTCTTCATCATACCTAGCATAAAAATATATGGGTCTAACTTGTTTCTTCAGGTCTTTATTTCTTTATGAAGACTCCCATGTCATGCAAAACTTAAATACATTTATATGCTTCTCTCCTGTTAATCTGTCTTTGTCAGTTTGACTTTTAGACCCTAATAAACATGTGCAAGTCTTTTATAAAGAGAATTATGAAACTTCATTAAAAAGCTATGAAGAGGGGCGCCTGGGTGGCTCAGTGGTTTAAAGCCTCTGCTTTCAGCTCAGGTCATGATCCCAGAGTCCTGGGATCGAGTCCCGCATCGGGCTCTCTCCTTGGTGGGGAGCCTGCTTCACTTCCTCTCTCTCTGCCTGCCTCTGCCTACTTGTGATCTCTCTCTGTCAAATAAATAAAATCTTTAAAAAAAAAAAAAAGCTATGAAGAAGACTTACTTAAAGAAATACGGTATTTCTGGGTAGAAAGACCTAATCTCATAGAAGTACTAATGTTCCACAAACTGACCCATAGATTCAATGCATTTCCATTCAAAACCCCAACAGAGGTCTCTTCTTGAATAAGAACATAGAGGGAGGATTTATGTTCTTGTATAGTAAATCTACAGTAATCAGTAAGGGTGGTATTGGGACACGGATAGACAAATAGATCAATCAAACAAAATACAGAGCCCAGAAACAGACCCAGTATATATAGTCACTTGATATATGGTAGAGGTGGCAAGTCAGATCTCTGAGGGAAAGGTGAACTTTGCAATAAGGTGAGGAGGTGAGGAGGCAGTTGATTATCCGCATGGAGTTTGTACTCCATTCCATGGCGTATCCCCAAATCAGTCTTAGTTGAATTAAAGGCATTCAAGAATATACTTCTTTTTTCATTTTGCCATTTCTGAAATCGTGGCAACTTATATTCAATAATATGTGATAACTTTTAGGAGACAATATAGCAGAATATGTTAACAAATTCCAGGTAGGGAAGTATTTCTATAAACAAAAAGGACTAATTATAAAGAAAAAAGCACTATAAACTATAATGAAAAAGATTGATAAATTTGAGTACTTTAAAGTTAGAACTTCATTAAAAGAGAAGCTAGATTAAAACAAAGCAAAAATAAGTATCATTCTAGGAGAATATATTTGCAACATATATAACCCACCAAATAGTGGCATCCAAAATATATGAAAAACTCATATGAATCAATAAATAAGTCTAGCAATCAGTAGAAACCGGAGCAAAAGAAACAAAAAGGAATTTCACACACACACACACACACACAACATGCACAAATTGTACATACACATATGAAAAGATACTTAGTTCCATTAGTAATTAGGGAAAATAAATTAAAACTAAAATGAGACACACCACACACTCATCAGAATGGCAAAAATTTTAAAAGTTGTTCAATGTCAAGTGTTGACAAGGGTGTAGAGCTCAGAGCTCCAATCAGAGCTCAGACATGCTGCTCGTTGGAATTTAGATGCAAAACAACTTTGGAAAGTGTATTCCAACTTTCTAGGTAATACCTAGAAATACATGAAGATTCAGGAATGTTATTGTTATGTACATATACCCTCTAAAAATCCTTGCACAAATGTATTCAGAGACACATGCAAGAATCTTTATGGCAGCATTGATCTAATTGCAAAGGGCAAGAATCCAAATGTTCACCAAAGGTGGAATAGATAATTAAATTGTGGTACAGTTGGACAAGAAATACTATACAATTGCATCAGCATGAATGAATCTCAAAAATAAAATGTTAAGTAAAGAAGCAACAAAAGATTAAAGGATGATTCTACTTATTCCATTCCACAAATGGGCAACTCTAAATAATATATCATTTAGGGATAAAAGCATAGGCAATAAAAACTACAAAGAAAAAACAATGAAGCCAGTAACAGAAGTTGAGAGAAAGAGAAAGAGAAACCGGTGCAGTCTGAAAGCAGCATACAGCGTTATGCATAGGGTGTCCTGAGTGATGACTACACAAGTGTTTGTGTGTTTCTTTATTTTACAATAAAAATTAAAATAAATGAAAGACAAATGACAATGAACCAATAAATGAATACATCTCTGTATTTTTTTTTAAAGCGTTATTGTGTGCCTATGAGTTTTGTAAGTTTACCTTCATGGCTGGCAAGACAAACTTGGTATGTCTGACAACTTCCCTAAGAAGCTGCAAGGAACGGGTTCTTTTCAACAGTGTAATGCACAGTTCCTTTTGTAATAAATCCTTCTAAATGGTGAGCAAGAAAAGATGGACTAGAAGTGCAAAAGGAAATAGGAGAAGCACAAAAACGCTTATAAGAAGTCATTCACAATGTATCTCCCTCCAAATCATTCCAGTTAGGTTTCTTGGCCTTCTTTTAAATCAGTGGTTGTAATTCTTGGTCCTGAGAACAAAGTCACCTAAATAAAAATGGACTTTCTTCTTTTCGTGGGTTATGTGTTGCCAGGATTATAGAACAAGGGACCTAGGAGGCAAATGTGTCTGATCTGCTGCAGGAGCAGAAACCCCCTTAGGAATGTTATTGTTCTGTCTCTGCTTGAATCCTTCAGTGTTGGGCTGTTCATCATGGTTGGGGCAATTTATTCCATGACCAGGCAGTTAGGACTGTTGCCTTACTCAGTAGGCAGAGCTACATCTGGGAGACCTTCTCAGGATCACTCAGTGTCACCTAGGAGATGGAATTTGTCTGAAAATTATTCCCTTGTTGGAGTACCCACCACTTTCCATAGTTGAGCAGTTTAGAGAAAATGTTAGGAAGGATTTGATTAGCACTTTGATGTTTTCCTTCTCCTTTGTAGTGCCAAGTTTTATCAGCAAGTATTGTGCATTATAACCAAACAAATAATACTAACAAGAATATGAATTTTAGGAGTTATGGAGGGAGGAGAGATTTTAACTGGCCAAAGAAGGGCTCTGCCCCAAGCTTGTAAGAAAACCCTCAGCAACTCACTGTTACACTCCACAGTAAGGATTCTGAGGCCAGCCCGGACCACTTCCTCTCTGTGAATATTAACTTTCTTGTGCATTTCAGCAGCTACTGTCTTCATTTCTTTCCAGAATAGCCACTAATTTGAATGGAATGTCGGGACAACCATAAACTATTCTTAAAGAACGTGTTTGCCAAGTACATCTGGTCTCTTTCTCTTTTTCCAAAAGACTTCAAAAGCCATTCTTTGTTCCTCCTCAGTTTGGGGGTGTTAGTCCCACAGAACGATCCTGATGATGTGTGTGTGCTCCATCCCTTCTTCTGCTTCTCCTCATGTTCTCCCTCATGAAATCTCCGCACTAAGTGAATTTTCTTGGCAACTGAAAAGGTTTTTCCCTCTTCTCCCCCCACTCCTTCCTATTTCTCTAAATGGCTTAGTAATGCTAGGCAAATTTCTTCCAAGTTAGAAAAGTCAGGGAAAGGGGCACCTGGGAGGCTCCATCGGTTAAGATTCTGCCTTCAGCTCAGTCATGATCCTGGGGTCCTGGGATGGAGCCCCATATCGGGCTCCCTGCTCAGCGGGGAGTCTGCTTCTCCCTCTCCCTCTGCCCTCTCCCTCTGCCCCTCCACTCATGTTCTCTCTCTTGCTCACTCTGTCTCAAATCAATCAGTCAATCAATCAATCAATCTTAAAGAAAAGAAAAGTCAGGGTGAAAGGGTATGGCTTTGTAGATTATTTTCTTGAAGTTTTGGTGTTTTTACTAAGGGAGTCTTGTTATTAAATAACAATCTCCAGAATGTATGAAATACATGTTCAGCAAGTTTAGAGTGTTACGTAGTTATCAATTGATTAGCTAATCGATCGAGTGAGCACCCCTTGAGTGGGTTAGTTATGATGTACCTTCCACAAACTTCTGTGAGGAAAGAGACTACTTTAAACTCAGGGACGGGCCCCGTTTGTATTAGCTTCCAGGAACAGAAGAATATAGCACTTGCCTCAGAGGGTAGAGAAAGAAAGAAAAAGTACAGCTGGAACAGGGATCCTCACAGGTTGCATGGCTGAAACCTGTGCTATTCCCAACTGTCCTTCACCTTCAGCCAGCACATCCCACCCTGGTTCCATCCTCCCCGGCAACACAGAGCACATGCTGCTGAGACTTGGTCTTTTAGCTGGAGAGGAAAAGATAAAGGAAAGGTACAAACAGAGGAGTGGCAAGGCAGAAAATGATAAGAAGGAAGCCCACGCCTCTGCACCGAATCAGAAATCAGCTTTAGGAACTGACTGTTAGGAACTGAATTACATTGTAATGACTGGACAAGAACAGTTTGGGGTTAGGGGTAGGGGTACCGTGGGAACAAGTCTTCCCCAGAGCTCATGCTATCACCATCAAGTAACCATCTTCCTTTCCAGATTTCTCATCTCCTCAAACGTTCCTGAATTGTTTTATGAACTTGTGCCAGAAAACACAGCTCTGGATGCCTACAGTTTGGGAGCAGATGCAGGCTGGGAAAGGGGGGGGGGGTTGGCTTTGAAAAGATCCTACAAGATACTAAAGGAAATTCGAACTGGGAATGTGGAATTTACAATGGAAACAAACACTTGATCTGCCCTCCTCTTCTCAGATTTGAGTCTAAATTTAGATCATGGTATAGAAGAGCCTGTAAAGCTTTTCCTGCTGGGCAGACATCACTTTAGCTTTTCTATTTTAGCTTCAGAGAGCAAGTTTTATATTGCTATTGTTTTGGTAATAGAAGGTTCCTGAGAAGCCAGCGCCCTCAGCTTCAGAGTCTTATCAACTGACTTCTGAGTTGTGCTCAGTGAAAGCTTGTCCTGATGTTTGCTAAAATGCCTTTTCATATTGTCGTTAGATAGTGGGACCTGAAGGATGTTTGCTTGGGTGTAACCGATATTCTTGTTAGGAGTCAACAACTCCCCAGTTTCAAATTTCTGTGACTATCAATGCTCTAGGGCTTTAAATGCCTGACTGGTTTTAAGAGAAAACTCAGCAACCCGGAAATACACACAGCAACAACATCGTCTCTGGGGTCCTTCCTCAGCTAGAAAATGAAATTCTGACAGCTTTGGTGACACACGTCCTTCCCTCATCTCCCCACCACTACTTTCATCTATCCTCTGGTCCCAAGCATTAACGAGATACACCCCCTCCTCCCACCTATGTCCTCTCAACTTGGCTCAAACATCCCTTTCTGGAATGTTCTCCTGCTCCCTCAGTTCTGCTTATTCTGCCAAGTTCTGAGCAAGTGCTGCATCTGCGAGAGTCTTCGCTAGGCGCATCAACTGGATGTCCTTTTTCCTTTCATATTATTGAATGACAACGCCACTTGTTTGTATCTCACATAATGCCCCACGTGATGATTATTTATATGTAAATCCTATCTCCCTTTCTAGATTATTTGACACTTGATTGCCTGATGCATGTCTAGTTTGTTATTGTCGCTTTAATAACGTCTAACACTGTGGAGCATACTGCAGAAGAAAGCTTAATAAATATTTGATGCATAAATGGATGAATGTGGCCTTAAGGAGGACCAAAGGTTGGTCCATGCAGTGGGTGGACTGTGCCACACAGCTATTGTCCTGTGGGAAAACAGTTGTAGGACAGTGAGCAGTTTCCCCAGCCCTGTCCCAAAGCATTTGCCTCCACCAGTCGCCAGCTGGGTTTCCCTCTTCTTCCCTCTAGGTACCAGCCAGATTCGTCGCCTCATCCCTGCTGGAAAACATTATACCCATTCCCGGTCTGCAGCTTTGGTTATGAGGTTCTTCCTATCTGAAATGCCTGACTTCTCTGCTTCTCATTGTCTCAGTCTTGCCCTCCCTTCCAGGCTGAAATCAGAGTCTTCCTCTGTTTTATAAAAAGATTCAAGACAGATCTTTCAAAGAATTAAACTTCACTTTAAAAAATTCCTTTCATGTTCAAAGTCTCAGGAGCATGGCAGCAACACTCCATGAAGCAAAGTGCATCTCTCTCTCTCTCTCCCACACACGCACTATTTAATCTTTAAAGATTGCTAAAGACTTTTATGTCTTCCAAATTTAGTGCACTTGTAATTAAATGTTTTCCTGTCTTGTTTTTTTTTTTTTATTTATTTTTTATTTTTTATAAACATATATTTTTATCCCCTGGGGTACAGGTCTGTGAATCACCAGGGAAAAGCCATAAAATGGCAGGCAGATCAATGAATAGCAGTGATATTTCTTTTAAACTTAGCATCATAAATCACCTTGGCTTTAAACTTGGCATCATAAATCACCATGGCCATACACATGTTAGGGATTGGTCTGTTGGCTTTAGTAACTTAGGCTCTTTGCAGAAATCTCAAAAACTGATGAAGGTGGGAAGGCATAAAGCAGAGAGGTGTCTAGGTAGGGATGTTTGTGTTCTGGTTGTGGTGTTTGTATGTAAATGTGTATTAAAAGATGAAGTTGGCTTATCCAGCGTTGGATCACATATTTCAGGAGAACTGGATTGAAATATTTGGAGGGGAATGAAATAGTAATTACAGAGGTCATGGGAAATTTTTAATTCACATTTCTCAAGGGGGGGGCAGTAAACAATGACTCTGTTTAAAGAAAAAAAAATGGGAGCTGAATTTACAGAAGCCCCATAAGGAGAACAAAGAGTAAGGAATATTAAAGTAGGAAATATACAATTTAATTAAAGCTTAAAATGGTGGTAACTATAAAATAAATTCCTAATTAAGTAAAAGGGAAAATTGAAGAAGGAAAATTTCCTAAATGTCCAGAAACTGGAATTCTGGAATTTGGACACATGATAAAACATTTCTTTTACTTTCATAATTGTATGAAGAGTAAATTTACATTTATTATAATAAGTAGCATAGAAAGTTCTAGGAGTTCAACTAAACCAATCTAAAAACACTTATAGAGGCTCCTGCGTGGCTCAGTCAGTTAAGCATCTACCTTTGGCTCAGGTCATGATATCAAGGTCCTGGGATCAAGCCCCACATCAGGCTCCCTGCCTGCCCCTCCCCCTCTCCCTGCCTGCCCCTCCCCCTCTCTCTGCCTGCCCCTCCCCCTGCTTGCGCTCTCTGCTCTCTCTCTCTGTCAAATAAATAAAATCTTAAAAATCTTAAAAAAAAAAAAACCCTTACAATGGGATATGTATTTGTGAATTAAACATATATTTTCATATACGATAGACATATGATTTTATATAGCTATCCTCAGTTAATTTTCATTCATTGATTAGTCCTTACATCCCTCCAGCTGGGTGAATGGGTTTATTTACATTTCATATATATGATGCAGAAACTACTAAGTAACTAGTAACTAACTGAGCAAGTTGTGTGACTTGCCCAAAGATATTCAGTTAATCACAGTGGAGCTACTTGTGAACAGAAAATAACGCATGACTCATTGTGGAGACTTTCCTGGTTGTGAAAATTTTCTTCTTCCTGTTTACATTTTCAGTTTAACCAATGCATACCGTGTACCTGGAAGGATTCTAAACATGGCACAAGGCAGAGACAAATAAGGCACAGTCTCCTTCTGGTTTTCTCCACCAAGATTCATACAATAGGGTTTTCTGTGAATATAAGAAAGCAGTTTGGCCATTGGGCAGCCACCAAATGACAAATACCTACTGCCAGGCCAACACTTTAAGCAGAAGTCAAGTTATAAAGTGAAGACAAACATTTTGCATCTTTAAACTTGCTCTTTATTAGAAGTTAGTGCTAAATAGATGTTCTTTCTAGCTACCAACTAAGCCAAATAAGGTCTCCATCCTAACCATGTTGTTTAGTATTTTGTGTTTGGACATTTTGCAACCTGAAAAAAAAAAACAGTTTTTTTTAATACCATAATAAAAATCATTCAAGTATATATCAAATCACATTTTTACCTAAAATATTTCTTCTAAGTACTTAAATGGGCAAAACCTCTAACCTTCTGTGGCTCCTCTAAGACTATATAACCTGTTGCATAATAATAAAACACTGTCCTAATAAGTGCTTTACATGTACATGACCTCCATCCCCACAGCAACCCTAAAAGGTAGGCGTCATTCTTTACCTCCATGTTACAGATAAAATACTGATGCCCAAAATATCGAGTAACTTTTTTAAGGTCACACAACTACTGAAGTGGCATTTGGGCTCAGACTGGCAGGTCCCAAAGCCATCACGATACATAAGCCCAATTAGCACATGTGAGACACCATCATAGACATTCGACTTTATCTAAAGCTTTTGCAAAATTTAGTTGTCCCATACATTATGTTCCCCCCAATCCATTAAAATTGTATAAACCAGGGAAACAATGTCATTTCAATCATCAGGAACACAGAACTAGGGAACTTTTAATGTCTGTACAAATCAATTAAATGAAGAAACATGAAAAAGACACGAGAGAGAGAAAAAAAAATCTTTTACAACTTCTTCAGGCTTAAGAGGAGAATTACTAATTCAGCCAATGTCCTTCACCTTTCAGCCCTAAAGGTGATTGATTTTATTTCTTGGGAGATGGTCATCGTGTCTGTTTTAGACATCTCACAGCACCATAAAGAAACAAACTGGTATGACAAAAATGAAAGAACCCACCACGCCTGAATTTAAAACAAGACAAGAAAGTTCAGGCGTCTTCCGAGATAAACAGTAAATAGATTGACACTGAGCGTCTATCTTGGCATTGTGTAAATCAGAAACTCTGAAGAGTCTAATCAAGTCAAATTATACTCATCACACCTTAGAGCAGCCATTCAGAAGCACCTCGTGTTATTTCCTTCTTGCTCCTAATTTCACCTGACAGTCATTGTCCAAAGTTTAGTTCCATGAAGCGTATTTCTGCACACATTTCCATGTAGTCTCCTTTATCACTCGTCATTATAGATGTTTGTTTTTTATTTTTTTTTCCCCCACTTTTAATATTGAGCCTCATTTCTATTCAGGCCTTTACAACTCAGTTTCTGCTTCACTGCATTTCAGTAATTCATGTTGTATGGTATTTGTTTTTCCTGGAGATTCTTGTCTGAGTCATATGGCAAGATGCTCTCGTTTGATATCTGGTGGAGTGAGATGATCTATCTCTCTGTCAGGAGATCATCAGGGTGCAGTTCCCTCCACTGTTTACCAGCAATAATTTGTCTCTACTGAGGTGGCGTGACTAGAATCCTGAAAGACCTGAATCCCTTGAAACACGGTCTCTAGCATGGACCCCAGATTTTACATTGGAGGCCTTTGTGAAAATAAAATATGTGTTTCCAAAAGGGCTCAGGATTACCAGTGGGAGTCTCAGCCCTCAGCTTAGAGGACACTGAGGGAATGGAGCTCAGGACAGGAATATCACAAGGGGGCTGGTTCTTGGGGTCTATAGATTGGGGTGGGAGGCAGGCCTGATAGGAACATCGCAGCCCAACAGGCTGGAAGTGTGATCAGCCAAGAACCAGCATCAGGTGCACAGCACAAAAGGCAGGTGTGGGATACCAAATGGAAGAAGATAATTCTCCTGAGTGGGAGACTGCTCCAGGCTAACTCTGATTAGTTACTTTATACCAGGAATGCTTACCACTAGAGAAAAGGATCTTAACGTTCTCCCCCTGCCTCCCCAACAAAGCCCAGAAAAACATGAAAACCTGCTTCGCAGAAAGAAGTTTTCCTGCCCCAAGTGAATGGAGGAATTTGTGAGGCATCCTATTGCTTGAGTTATTCCAATACTTGGAGTGAAAATATGCTCCTATATATTTATTTGCCTAAAACTTAACTCCAGTTGTCACAACAAACCAAAATGAAGAAGGAAGTAGGACTTACAAGCATATTTTATAGACAGCTGCCATCTGTCTCGATGAAACCACGAAAGCCTCCTCAAGAACAACTCTTGCCCTGATTCTTATCTCGTATTTATCGACTCCCCTCCCACTTTCCCTCGGTCCTCTTCAAGGCTAAGTGTTCACTCTCTCCAGTGATGCAGAAATTATACAAGGCTCTCGGGGGAGGGTCATGGGAAGCTGGGTTTTTCCATGGCAGCGTAATAGAGGAAATCCTTAGATGTTTGGAGCAACTAGCATTTCCACCCTCTGTCCTCATCAAGGATGTTGTTCTTTTCATACTCCATAGTAAGTGATGAATTCATCTAACACATGTGACTTCTCACTTGGGCTTTGGAAGACCAGTACCTTGGTGCAGCTAGGGAGAGAAAGTCACGGGGGCGAGGTGTTGAGAGAGATCTGCATTCCACTCTTCCCATACATGTCGCATGACCTTGAACTCACCTTCCTGAACATTAGTTTGTCCGTCTATAAAATACAAATAACCTGACCCTGAACTGCCTCACCAGGTTGTATGTATTACTTTATGCATGCCCAAAGTGCTGCCTCAACTAGGAAGCACTTTAAAAACATATTTCATACAAAAATAAAATAGCTCCAGTAGAATTTTTAGGTGACATAAGTAAGGAAATGTCACAAAAATGAATTCCTGATTCTATACATTCAAGTGATTTCTGTACTATGAATGGGTACAGAAGCACTTACTAATATGTTCTATTTGCTCTTCAAAAAGTTACCCTCAGGAAAGCAAGGTAGGAACTCAGGGAGGGAAATGGGAAGCGAAGCCCCTTGTTATACACCCGATCCATGCCAGGTGTTTCCCTGGGCACTTTTTAAAGAAATAAACTCATTTACCCCCCACAAAATCTCCATATGGGAGTACAATGTCCTTACGCTTGCTTTCCAGTGGCGTAGGTGGGAAAAGTAAGTTTTACACAGTCTGAAAGTGGTGGATTTGAGGTCAATTCTGTCTAGCTCCATGATTCTTCCGCTGCACTAAAAGAATCCAACTCAGCTCTGTTGGTCAATCAGTATTGCTGATCTATAACAGAACAGTAATTACAGACTCACTGTGGGGTGGGGGGGACTGTATACACACAAAGGACTTGATTTTGTCTCAAATGACCTTTAATGAATCAAACTTTTAGCACAAGACAAAGAACTTTTGGTGGTGAGCCGTGAGACTCTTTTGAATAGATTCAGCGCAATGATGTATGGCCCCACCATCACTGCAATATTTAGTAAGCTAAGGGAGAATCTGAGGTTAGAAATCCAATGGGTTGCCTTCAGTTCTAGTCAGGAGTGCTGGGTCCAGCTTTTAGAGCCAGGCTGGTGATTGACTCTATATTTTCTATACTAATTTTTCTCAGTTGTAATAGCAAGGATTTCTACTTAAGAAAGAAAGGAAGGAACGATCCTATTTAGCCCTCAGGGATAAAGATTTACTGACGAGGTTTGAAATACATATAACACAGCCAGGGCTTCCATTCCGGCTTCCTTTATCTGACTGTCATAGTACTAGTAACTTCACCCAGACTATCTTGTGCCCCTACCTCTTAAAAAGGGCCTCCATTGTGGAAGAGTAGTCTGTGAATTCCAGAAAATAGTTCTGGTCTAGCCTCTTCTTGCTGAAATGGGTTAACTATGCAGATGGATCACCCAGGGATGGCCTAGGGTTGGGTTGAACAGGGAGAAGTGTTTACCCAAGACTGTCTGAGCAGAGACCTAATACTGGGGGAAGGTAGTCAAGATGGAGCAAAGCAATATTGAGCAAGCTGGGGAGGAGTCCTGAAAGGGCAAAGGCTCCCTCTGTGAGGAGGCACGGTGGGAAGTGCCATGTAGGATCCAGGCAGGGCTGCACCAGTGCCAGAAAGTTTAGGGGGTTTGTTTCAAGGCTGGCTGAGGGTGAGGGAATGGAAGCCAAAAGGTAACCCAGGGAGCTGTAAAAGGAGCAATACAGATTTCATCATGAGGCCAAGGGATGGTGACAGGAAGCAGAAGCAGCAATTCCTATACCGGGCAGGCTTTATGCTCCCCAAAGATAAATAACCACCAGAAAATACCAATCACAGTTTGGTTTGCATCCAATCCTGTAGACATGCGTTGAATGTCTACTCTATGCAAGATGCAAGACATGATACTAGATGCAGAGAGAAGGGGTTAACTCCGATACAGTTGCATGCCAAAAGAGGACAGAAGAATGAGATACTGCGGAGGGAAATAAACGAAGAGGAGTTTCTTGGGAGGATTCCCTCCACTGCCCGGAATGCCTCGGCCTCAAGTGACCTCTTTTCTCCTACATCTGTCTGCATTATCCATGAGGCATATTCCTGAGACCTTATATCTTATACTCAGCTTGCTCATTTATGATTAAATATTTATGGAGAAGGTACTACATGCCAGGAGTTGAGAGATGTGACAAGGCATCAGGCACAGTTTCTGCCCTCAGGAAAATGTCCTCCCTTGCCCGGGTCCATTGGTTGTTTTAAGGCATCTAAGGTCATAGACTTTCTTTACAGCTAAGCTCTTCCACTTTTTTTTTTTTTTTTAAGATTTATTTATTTATTTGAGAGACAAATGGAGAAAGAGAGGGTGATTGGGGCAGAGAGAGAGGAAGAGAATCCTCAAGCAGACTCCCCGCTGAGCACAGAGCCTGATATGGGGCACGATCCCACCTCCACGAGATCATGACCTGAGCCAAAATCAAGAGTCGGCCTCTTAACCGAATGAGCCACCTAGGCGCCACTGCGTCTAACCTCTTACCATCACCCAGGACCCTCTGAGCCCTGCATTCTTCAGATGCCACACAGCCCGAAAAACTGGGTTCCACATGAAGCAGTCCTGTGCCCACCCCTGCCTGGGCCCCGCACTGTTCCCCCCTCCCCTGCTGGTTCTTTATGCATCTGTTCCAAATCTTT
The DNA here is from genome assembly GCF_022355385.1 of Mustela nigripes. Classification (NCBI taxonomy): domain Eukaryota; kingdom Metazoa; phylum Chordata; class Mammalia; order Carnivora; family Mustelidae; genus Mustela; species Mustela nigripes. Next base: position 39,485,724 of record NC_081564.1, on the reverse strand, counting down.
CCCACTCTCCTCTTTAGAGATGTTTGTACACCCTTGCTCTTTTTTTCTATCTACCACTTTACCTCTCAAATTCCTGAAAACCTGCCCAAGGACATCAAAAAATGCACAAGTCTTCACGTTTTCTCTCTCACCTTTACCTCTGGCCTCCTTTTCCTTCCTCTTGTCCAGGGAAAAACTAGTCTGTCTTCTCCACGGTGCCTTTCTCTCTGCTCACAAGCAGTTCGATACCATTCATTCTAAAAAGAAAGGCTTTCCTCCAGCTGGGCATTCTTCCACCCTGCTTCAGACTCAGCTCTTCCTTCTTCTCAATGATGATTTCTCCACAGAGGATGTGGCATTTGTGTCTCTGCCAGCTGGCCTCTGTTCTCTCCTAGCCCACCACTGTCCTGCTCCTTCCTCCACCCCCCACTTCTGCAGGGTCAGTGCTCCTGAAGAGGTCACTGATAACCCTCTGACTGTGAGACAATGTTCACGCACCTAACTGTGAATCTTGGGGCTGTCACCTTCCACAATTCCTGGGACAAGCCATGTTCCTGTTTCTCCTGTTTTCTGACAGCCCTTTTCCAGGCCTTGTCCAGGTTCCTCCTTGTATCCGGGAGATAAGGGCAGTAACTAAGGTCAATGTGGGTGCTTGTTTTCTCTTACCCTGTCCCTCTCTCTTGGGAGACCTCACATGCTCTGTACTGCTCCTGTCACACCATACCAGAACTTTCTTTATGTATGTATAGGGACTTGGTGTTTCTCTCAGTTTCAGATCCAAGTTGCCAACTGGTTGCTAGACATCAATTCCAACACAATACCTCCACATTCAAATGCATCTGTTCCCCAGACTCTTTATCTTCTGTCTCGTTTACCTTAGATAAACACATTACCATTCTCCTGACACTCAGGCTTGAGGTTTCAGTGGTCTTGGATGCCTCTGATCTCTCCCTCTTCCCCAGCCATGCCACTTCACTACTCACCCAGTCTGTTCTTCAGGAGCAACCTCACGTCTGTGCCCTCTTTCCCATTCCTTCTGCTACCTCTGTAGTTCAGGACATGGAGGCATGTGGTGCAGTTGGAAACGTGGACTCCAGCAAAACAGATTCAAATTCCGATTCCATTGGGACCTAGGAATAGAGCCAGGAAAAGTCACTCTCCAGGCCTCTACTTCCTCATCTAAAAATCAAGTGGACAACCTTCCTCTTGGGGTTGTCATGAAGATTAATGTAAGGCATAATGTATGTAAAGGGCCAACCACTGTGCATGGGACAATGTAGACATCAAAATATGTTAATTTTCTCCTCTTATTTTTATACAGGTTGTTTTAAAATTCATTTTTAATTGTTAACTATTTTCCAATTTTTGTTTTTCTCTTCACAATCTATCCCCCGTGCGGGCACTGATTATCTTTCCAAAACTTGGATTTACTATTTGGTCATTTCCTGGTCAACTATTTCTGGTAATTCCCTATTGCCTGAATACTACCTGTTCATATTCCATGCCATGATAGTCCAGACCTTCCACGATTTGTGGCTATTTATTTCTATTGGCCTAAGAGCCTTTCTATAGGACAGTAAATATCCACCGGGCTAACACTGAACTTTTTATCCAAGTTCCTCCAACCAATGACTGGAACATAGTAAAGAACTAACACATATGTATCCTGGTTACATCAGTTGTTATATTACCACCCAACTTTGCCAAATGTTCATTAGTTTCCTTAATGAATTTCTCCTTCAGACATAGCCACTATGCTTAATCTTCTTGGGCCCACTGCATTTTTATCATTTCTATGTTTTTAGTTGAAAGCCTACTTCATGAATGTTTATCGATCATTTCCAAATTACTCATAATGGTTGATGAGCCCTGAAGTTTCATTATATTATTCTTCCTATATTTATGTATAACTGAAAGTTATAGAATAAAAAATATTTTAAATGTCATGACTAAAGGAAATGAGAGAACAAATGAATGTACATGTACCCACTACTGCGCATTTATTCATCCTATTCATTTCACTTGTTGTGTCCTATTTCTACCAGTCCAAATAGTACAACTTTCAAGACCCAACTTTCATGAAATGATCTTCAGTTCTCCTCACTTTAAATTGATCTTCTTCTACTCTTTACTTCTAAAGTATCTTGTTTGCTATTTGTGGCTGGGAAGCTAGTTCTCATGCAACGTCCATTCTTTCTTCCACAGAAAAACTCTCAAGTTTTTAGCTGCACTCATACCATTCAGAAAAGACTCCATTCCAGATTATTTTGACTTGCAGTAACCAGGTGATCAAGTCCTCACCAAAGAGATATAAGTAGAATGGTCCTGTGGTGACTTCTGGGAATCTTCGTCAAGAGACAACTGGCATGTAGCAACTGGCCGGCTAGGCAAGAAGTGTTTCTAATAGAAAAAGTTGACTCAGGTTTGGTGTTTTTTTCTAGGTGTCTAAATAAGCCAGGCTGTTAATACAGGAACATTTTCATAAGAAAATGGTTTTACCCAGGATATCTTACTCCAAGGCATTTCAGCAAGCCGAAATGAACCTGAATTTGAAGTTTAGAAATTGAGTTTGTGTCTGTACTGACCTTGAGGATTTGCAGAGTAGACAAAGAGGCAGTATTAAAATGTGTCAGGTTAGATTACTTAATGGTTTCTCCAAAGTGGAGGAAAGATATTGAAAGAATGACAGCCAAAAGGGTTAGGGAGCTAGAATGTAGCCAGATTTGCTGCACATTATGCAACAGCCAATATTATTTTAAACTCAATTCCAAGAGAACAGTGTGATATCTAATGTATACAGGTCTATGAAAATACTGTGGCATAAGCCTGGGAAAAATGGATATATTTGCAAATAGTGTTTCACTGGGCCTTTCCATAAGTTAAAGCAATCAGGCTTTAACTAAAAGTCTGTCATAAAGTGTTACATGGAATCTTTTTTATTGAGTGTCAGTAGAAAATTAAGAATCAAGGAGTTTTAGCAATTTATTCAATGCCACTTCTTGCCATCACTTTGAAATTATTAAAATGGGTATAGTGAGTTCAGAAAGCAAACCTGATATCTTCATGAGAGACAGAGCCACATTCATGCTCTGGGTGGGATCACCTCTGCAGGAGAACATTATATTCTCTTTCAAAGGCAAAATGTTTCTAGGTTTTGCCACTTTACTTTGTATGTACTTTTTTTTTTTTTAAGAGAGAGAGAGACCAGGGGTGGGGCAAGTGAGGAGGGAGAGAGGGGGAGAAAGAGAGAGACACTTCCATACCCAGTGTGAAGTCCAGTGCAGGGCTTGATCTCAGGGTCCTGAGATCATGACCTGTGCCAAAATCAAGAATGGGATGCTTAACTGACTGGGCCACTCATGTGTCCCTGTACGTGCTTTTAAAGTTATACCTGTTCACCTACTAGGATTTATGAAATTCTATATTTGGGATTTTTTTCTATAATAAAATATTATCATTTGTAAAAAAAAAAAAATTTTTTTTAAAAACAACAGTAACTGACCTGTATCCCTTGTCTCTATTTTTTGCTCCATTCCTGCTATATGGAATGAGGATGTGATGGTAGGAGATCTAGCTGCTATGTTGGACCATGAAGACCATGGCCACATCCTCAAGATGATAGAGCAGTGAGCTGGAAGGAGCTGAGTCTCTGAGAATTCCATGGAGTAGACCTGGGACCGGACACTTAGCTGTGGAATTTTATATAAGAGGGAAAATATGCCTTTATCCTGGCTTTAGTTACCATTATGTTGAATTTTTATTTCTCAGAGGCGAAGTTACTTCTATCAAATACTTATTTTTTCAATATCATTTCTTCTCTAAATTATATTTGGCTGTGGATATGCTACAGGACAGGATATTTCTTCTCCTTGGTCCTCCCCTTTCTACCTTGCTCACAGATTACAGAGACAGTGTCACTATTAGCAAGAGAAAGGATTTGTCTGTCTTGTGGGCTACATGTGAAAGATGTAGACAAGTGTGGGCCAGGCCAGTAGCTGTTCTGGTTGGGTGGAGCCCAGGATGAAGCCCAGTGTTAGGGATCCTGCAGAAGGAAGGTAGGTGGGTAAAAAGACCCCAGAGTGTAAAGGAAGAGAAGAGCCTGAGAGACTAGCAGTTGAAGGGGCTCATAGCAATCAACAGAATAGAATGGGATCTGTGTGAACTGCCTGGTGATTGAATGGGAAAATTGAGGCACATTTCTATGTTGCCCTGACCAGGGTGTGTTTGAGAGGAGTTGTTGGTGAAGACTGCCTTCTCTTGGGGGATGCACAGTACCTTCAAACCCCTCCAGATAGTGCCAGCAAACTTATGCATGGCATTCTTGTCTCTCTCCATTGAGGCATTTAAGCTTCTCCTGAGCGGTATATAATTTTACTCTACACTTATTACCTAGTTCACAGTTGATAGAGGTACTATATAAATGCTTGGTATCAATATTAATGAGCCTGATGATGACTAGCTTTAGTTTTGCAATATCAGTACATCTATGAACTTTTTCCTTATTCAAAATCTACAGAAGAATAAGGTATCTTGTTCTCTCTGGCTCCCCTCCCTCAAAGTGTTTATAATGCTTCTTGGAATTTACCTAAGTAAATATATAACTAATACATGTTTTCGTGCAGGAGGAGGCATTAAGAGGCTAGGGTGGCTTTAGGCAAGTATTCATTAGCTTATTTTGTTGATCTTTTTCTAGTCCATTTGGAATTTAACTTTTCCCGTTCAGTTACAGGCAAAACAACCAGGAAGCAAGGGGATGTATCTTCCTAGCCAATGAATCTTTAATAAATATTTATTGAATGAATGAGTGAATAAATGATGTCAACACATTTCTATAAATACTTGGTATAACCAAATGATCATCACCTGCTTTAAGTTACTTCTTAGTTATCAAAGGACAATAACGATGTGTTTTTCAGTCAGTATTAATATATTGACCCCGAACTATCCCACAATCCCTGTAATCATACAGTCAACTGTGCGGTTATTTCCACGAGTGTACTGTAAGCGCCGAGGAGTGATTGTGGGAGCAACTGAAACATTAGCAGCATTTTTGTTCTCAGGCTGTTAAATGCAATGGCCCAGTAGGAACAGGATCCCATCATCTCCTGGGGCCTGGCATAGATAAGGAGCTATGAAGTAAAGTAACTCTCAACTCCCCTTCCTGCCTTGGGTGATTGCTAGCACGAACATCCCATTCCTCCCTTATCCCCTAACCCCCTCCCTGTGTGCCCAAGCATAGGGGAGGGTATAGGCCTGGCTTCTGGCTTCAAAATAATTGCCATCTCATTGTATTTCTTCTTCATGCTTTGATACATCTGTCCTTACTTTGCTGATTAAAAAAAAAAAAAAAAAACCTAAATAAAAGCTATGTGCACAATTCAGCTGCTACTATTCTCCCTTGTAGAGGCAGCCCTGCATGAACCCCCAGACTGGTGTCTGAGAGCATTATTTCAGTGCATGACATCAACTACCATAAGAGTGCAACTATTAATGAACATTCACTGCATGTCAACTTCTGTGTTAGTGTTAATGTGGGGAATCCACGAGATCCACTTTGCACTCTGAATAGAAAACACATACAAATAGAGAATAATTTCATTCTAACATGTAAACATAGTACTCCCTGTAAATAAAATAAGAGTTCAAAGGAGAAATACTCACACAGCTTAGAAGGAAAAGTTAAAGGTGACTTCAGGGAGCAGATGAGCAGTGAAGAACAGTTAGGATTTGGTGGGGGCAACGTGGAAGAAACAGTGATTCTAGGGTCTGAAAAATCATGAGCCCAGGTCATGGAGCAAGATCATGAAGTTTTGAGCAGAGGAATAGTAAAAAGTACATTCTAGAATACTGGTCTGGTTTTGTTTACTGGGATAGAAACATGCTTTTCTTTCTTATTGCAACAAAGGGCCTAGGCCATCCTGGGGGCCTAATCCATGTGTGTTGAGATAAATGAATCCCTTATAATGGAAGTCTTCACTCTCCCTCCTTTATTCCAATGGGAATACAATAAGTGACATGGTCCTCTTCCTCCTTCCTCCCATTTTTCTTTCCTTTTTCTTCTCTGCTTTTTCCACCTTCAGATTCATTGCCCATCTTTCTCTTCCTCCTTTTGTTTCTTAGTCTGTTTGGAGTTTAAAGTAGAAGCCCAGGAAATGAGATAGAAGGCAGCACAGCACAGTGCTGCCTGCTGATTCCTGTGTCCAGCACGATGGAGGGCGGTCACTGTACTTGTCACCTGTCATTTCCTCCCAAAATGTTCCTGCTTTGACTCCAGGAAGATGTCAAAACTATTTCTGCCAAGCCTTACAATATGACATGTCTTCCAGCTCAAGCTACTGTATTAACTACATTTCCCAAGGTAAGACAATTTAGTTGTAAGATTGTATTTATTTATTACAGAGAGAATGAACAAGTGGGGAGGGGAGAGGCAGAGGAAGAGGGAGAAGCAGACCCCTCACTGAGCAGGTTGCCCAATGATATGGGGCTCGATCCCAGGACCCTGAGATCATGACCTGAGCCAAAGGCAGAGGCTTAACCCACTGAGTCAGCCAGGCACACAGGCATCATTATTTTCTGACAAGAATAATTTCTTTTTATAATTAGGTAATTCAGTTTGAGTCAACTGCTTCTTTGTGATAGAAAGTGTCAGAATAAACATTGTGAATCAAAAGCTTTATTTGTTGGAGAATTTTGAGGCTGGCATAAATGTATATTCCACACAGCTAGGAAATAAAATCAAATTAGACATTCTCTCTAATGACCAGATTTGCTCACATTTAGTTTTGCCTTCACACAAAACATAATAAAGCACAAAGATAGAAAAAAAAAAAAAAAAAAAAAACAAAGAATCAACACCTATAAGTCCACCCTATAGATACAAACTGTTAAGTATAGATACAAACTTTTTTCTTTTTTCCTCTTTATTTATTTATATGATTTTAAATTTTAAAAAAGGGGAAAGCATTTTCTTTTCCAGCTAGGCAATATATCAATCAATATTGCTGCATAGCATTCCCTTGGTGGATGACTGTGCTTTTCTTAGTCTATCTCCTATACTTTAGAATTAAGATTGTTTTCCATGTTCTGGTATCTCATAAGCATTGTGTTAAATGTTTTTCAACATGTTAGATGTTTTGCAAAATGTTAGATGTTTTTCAAACATCTCAGTGCATCATGTCTATTTCCTTATAATAAATTGTTTAATGTAGAATTTCTATGTTTAACAGTACATATTTTAAAATTCTTTTGAGGGATGCTTGGGTTACTCAGTCGGTTAAGCTCAGGTCATCCTGGGATGGAGTCCCACATCGGGTTCCTTGCTCAGCAGGAGGCCTGCTTCCCCTCTGCCTACTGCTCCCCCTGCTTGTGCTCACTTGTTCTCTCTCTCTGAAAAATAAATAAAATATTTTTAAAAAATTTTAAAAATTAAAAAAAAAACAACCTCTTTTGATCCATATGTCTGCTTTTCCACCCCCTTTAACAAAACTTTTTGTTATACTCTAACTTTAGGGAAACAATGCCAGGCCCAGATTCATTGTAAAGGCCCAAACTTTCTGGTTCAGGTGCTGGGTATATCTGCTCTTTGCCACATCAAAACCTTTCTCTATAAATCATCTGATAAATGAATTCTTACTTGAGGGTGAGCTTGTCCATTGTCACAGTTGGGAACAGCCTTTGCTGAAAGGTGCTTACTAATTACTGAAAGAAGGCGTGGATAAGGTGTGCCTGCCTGAGTTGAGATAAGTCATCTTTCCCACAGGGTTTACATTCTAACAGGAAGTCACTTGATGATGGAGAAATGGCTTTCAGCCTCCTGTGAAGAAGTAGGGGGATATATTCTGGGCAAGGTCAGGACAATGAACCTTTCCTGTTATTTCTGCAACCTCCTCCATGGATTATGACTTATTCTGCCTACTCATAAGGGAAAGCTGGGGAACAGGGGATATCTCTGAAAACCCAAATTTAGGTTTTCCACTTTCTGGCCATGACATGGTATCCTCTGGCCTACTTACTGAAATGCTTCATTCCAAGTGGTTTTATCTCATCGGGACATTTTTCAAATGTTTTTCTCCCCTTGTTGCCCAGCCTTAGACTCCATGGTCCAGCTCTGTAATTGCCTCCTCGCATACTGGACTTGACCCTGCTTCCCCTTCTCTCTCCATTTACTCACCTGTCAAAGCACCTGTCCTCCATCATAAGTACGCTTGTGCAACTGATTACTGTAGAAATTGCACAATGGTGCCGAGGAGTCTCATCTCAAGTAGGTGTCCCAAATTTCTAACGGGCCCTTGGCATTCCCCGGAAACCCCGCTGCATTTCCTGCTCTCTAAGCTATTTATATTGTTCCCTCTCTTCTCTTCCTAACCTGATCCTCATCTTCCTCCTGGCTCTTTACTTCCAACAGATGACTTAGCCTTATAATTCATGAAGGAAATGGAAACAATTAGGAACTTGCTCATCATCTCACTATTAACTACCCACGTCTGCTGCCCTCTCCCCTATTATGACAGAGGGAGAGCTGCCCCATCTATGCAAAGCCAAACCTGCCTGTGCTCTGGACATCATCCCTTCATCCTACTCCCGGGCTTCAGTCTGCATTTTCACCATCTCCCTCTCAATCAGCCTCGTCAGCATCTTTTCATCTCTTATCCAGCATCCTAGATAACTCTCCCCGACCTTACCCCAAGTCCCCTTCAGCTACCACGTCATTTCTTTACTCCACATTCACAATTACTTGAAATAATGATCTGTACTCTGTGTCCCCACCTTTTCAATTTTCATTTACTTTGAAGCCCACTTCAAGGCTTCTGTTACTAAAACTAAACCCAATGCCAAATCATCCTCATTCAATATAGCTGTCCACTCTGTTTGGGATGGACATTCTTCCCCTTTGCCTTCCTGACAATCCCTAATCCTCTTCATACCTCCGAAGCCATTCCTTCCCAGTTGCCTTTGCTGGGTTCTCCTTCTCTTCTGGAACTCTAAATGCCAGCCTGCACCAGATCTCTCTTTCCCCACTTCCTTCTTTCCAGAAGTGGTTCTCTCTTGGAAGCCCACCACTGTTGGTAGTGTCTAAAGTCCAGTGACTCTGGGTCCCCCGGGTGGCTCAGTTGGTTAAGCATGCAACTTTTGATTTCAGTTTGGGTAGTGGTTTCAGGGTTGTGGGATGGAGCCTGCACTGGGCTCTGCACTTGCTACAGAGTCTGCTTGAGATTCTCCCTCTCCCTCTGCCCCTCCTCCTACTCGTGCTCTCTCTCTCAAAAAAAGAAAGGAAGAAAGAAAGAAAGAAAGAAAGAAAGAAAGAAAGAAAGAAAGAAAGAAAGAAAGAAAGAAAGAAAATGGGGCACCTGGGTGGCTCAGTCGTTAAGCATCTGATCCCAGGTTCCTGGGATCGAGCCCCACGGTGGGGAAATCCCTGCTCAGCAGGAAGTCTGCTTCTCCCTCCCCCACTCCCCTGCTTGTGTTCCCTCTCTGGATGTGTCTCTCTCTGTCAAATAAATAAATAGAAACTTAAAAAAATAAATAAATAAAATAAAAAGATTAAAAGTAAACTCCAGGGCGCCTGGGTGGCTCAGTGGGTTAAGCCGCTGCCTTCGGCTCAGGTCATGATCTCAGGGTCCTGGGATCGAGTCCCGAATCGGGCTCTCTGCTCAGCGGGGAGCCTGCTTCCCTCTCTCTCTCTCTCTGCCTGCCTCTCCGACTACTTGTGATTTCTCTCTGTCAAATAAATAAATAAAATCTTTAAAAAAAAAAAAAAAGTAAACTCCAATGACTCTTAAATACCCATCTCTGTCATGATCTCTCCTTTGGCCCACAGACTTCATCCAACTTCTTACCTGTCATATCCATTTGTGGGTCTAATAAGTATCTCAAAATTAATGTATGCCCAATATGGGATGCTTGATTTTCCTGTTTCTCCCCATTTTTTTTCTCCTTTAAGTAGTGGTACCATCCACCTCCCTGTGGACAGGCGAAAAGTCTTGAAGTTATTCTTGATTCTTCTCTCCTTCCCTTATTCACTAGATCCAATGCATTAACAAAACTTTATCCTCAAATTATATCTCAAATCTGCGTGCCTCTTTCCATCTCTGCTGCTAACCGGGTCAAAGCTGTCATCAATTCTCTCTTGAGTTGGTGGAAAAACAATTTAATTCCTTTCCCTTCTTTCATTCTTATCCTTCCTCAATCCATTTTCCACTAAGCACCCAGAAGGACCTTTTTAAAAAATTAATCAACTCATGTTGTTCCTCAGCTTAAAATCTGCCAGTGGGGTCTCATAGGATTTAGAATGAAGTCCAAACTCTCCTTGCCTGACTCTAAAGTTGCCTCATGTGATCTGACCCTTGTTTCCTTTTCTGACCCTGTAGCACTCCTCTCCTCAATCACTCTCTTCCAGGCAGACTATGCTCCAGACTTACTTTCTGTTATTCGAACATGATGAATGCAGACTTAGCCCAGGGCCTTTGTACTTGCTGAACCCTCTGCCTGGATCATTCTAGCTAAACCATTTGAAACTCATTATCCATTGTCCTGCTGTATGTCTTCATAGTTCTTAACTCTAAAATGTTTGCCAAAGTATTTTACTCTTAGTGGATGCTCAATAAATACTTTTGGAATAAACAAATGATGCTGCTTAATGACAATGAAGCTTATTCACTGATTAATTTATGCTTTAATTATCTTCAATAAAAAATATGCTTGGGCATCTGTCCAAAATCGAAGCAAGATTAAAGTTGAGGAAAATGCAAACTGAATTACAAATAACATATTGGCACGGTTTCAGAGTCTGTCTTTGTGAATGCTATATTTGAGACAGTTCCTGAAATTGTAATAAAATTATAGTCTAGCTGTTTTTTTCTCCTAGTCTACTCACCTCCCCCTGTTGACAAGACAGAACTCTGACTCCCCTGCCAAAGCAGTGCTCTCTGCCCACTGAAGCCTGACTTTGGGACCAATGGGCAAGAATGAGGCACACTGGCCACACGCTGTTCTCTCTCCCAGCTACAGTTTCCTCAGCAGCCGACCTTATTCACACAGCTAATTCTAATATTTTCCCTTTGTCTTTAATGCTCTGCATTCTGTTCTGAGAGGTAGAGGTATGGATTTATTTTTTATGTTTTCAGCTCACCTGAGAGCTTCACCTATGGAATGGATAAAATATCCATCATTTTTCAATAGTGATTCTTGTGTTCTTTTTACTTTCTTCTCTGGAAGTGTTGTTCGACTTATTTGGTATTTCTTGTTTCAGCCTCCAGGTCTCTGAAATAATGTTTATGGCTCTCTTTCTTATATCTCTAATCTGAATTCTGAAATGTGTCTTCTGGTCTATCTTCCATTTCATGAACTCTCTCTCTACTCAAGTGTTTAGCTTGTCCATTGAGTTTTTTTTTTTTTAATTCCAATTAATATGTTTTTCATGTGTAGGGTTTCTATATATTCTTTTCCAAATAAATATATTCTTTTTTCCATAATATGTAATTCTTGCATATTTTTTCTTTTACCTCTTTCAATATAATAAACACAATTATTCTAAAGATTCTTTCATGTTGTTCCAGTACCTCTCATTCTTAGACAGAAATGATTTTACTTGTGATTCTACCTTGGGGGTTTTGTTTCCTGGATGGCTTATAACCTTTACCTATGAGTTCATCTGTGGTGGATGCTGTTTCCTATGAGTCCCACCTTCCTTGGTTTTGTAGACACATTACAGGGAAACAGGTTAACTTCCTGTGGCTTCTCAGGTGGCCTTCAGTGTTCTAGTCTCTGTGTCACAAATGGGACAACTCCTTGGCCTTATACAGGAGTTCTTCTGACATAGGTTAGTGGCTTCATCTTCTGACATGTGCAAACATCATGTATTTGATCTGTGAACATTGGCTATATGAACATCAAAACCCCAGCTCTCAACTCCTGAAGCTTGTGTCAAATTCTAATACCTTCTTCATCTGTCCAATTACTCTCACACGCTACTTTGACTTTGAGCTTACTGTTTATTTTCCAGTCCCTGTAAGTTTCTTTCCTTCAAAAAATATTTATCAAATGCCTATTAGTATGCTAGGCACAATGTTAAGTTTTAGAGAATCAGTAATGAAGTAAATAATGTCTTTGCTCTCAAGCATTTTATTTTTGAGAGATTTCTCTTTCTTCTCCCATGCTCTAAATGTCTTAGAAACAGTTCTGTAATATTTTATTCAGCACTTCTATACATTTGGAGTCTATATGTATCTATATGTATGTAGGGGTTACAGGGAGAGGGCGTCTTATTGCAGTGGCTCCATCTGCCAGAACACCCAGACATTCCTCCTCCCCCACCTGTGTCCAGTAAAGTTGAGAAAATGGTAAGCCTTCTGGATGCCTTGCAGACTGTGACTATATATCTATCCACACATAACCTGAGAGGCAGCTGGGTAGAATTTACTATTAAAAACATGGATTTGGAGCCTAAATACCTAGGCTCAAAACCCAGCTGAGCCACTTAATAGTTATGCAGTCCTGGGCAAAAATCTCTCAGTGCCTCAGTTTCCTCATCTGGAAAAGAAGTCCAATAACAGTATCTTCCTTATATGTTTGTTAAGAGCACTGAATGTCTAAAATGCTTAAAACAGTATCTGGCATATTGTAAATACTTCAATTTTTAAAATTTTATTTATTTATCTTAGAGAGATATAGAGAGATAATGTGAGTAGAGACAGGGCAGGGGCAGAGGGAGAGGGAGAAAGAATCTCAAGCAGACTCTGTGCTGAGCATGGAAACTGACATGGGGTTTGATCCCAGAACCCTGAAATCATGACCTGAGCTGAAACCAAGAGTGGGATGCTTAGCCCACTGAGTCACCCAAGCGTCCAGTAAATACTTACTAAGTAGCTTCCACATAAATATCAATGGCTGCTGATCACTGAACTGCATCTCCCATCCACCCCAATTCATATGTTTAAGGGTTGGTGTCGGCATTCAGACACCAAAGAAAGGCCACATGAGCAGTGAGAGGGCCACCATTTACAAGCCAGCAAAAGAGCTTTTAATAGAGCCAAATCTGCTGCAACCTTGACCTGAAGCTTCTGGCCTTCAAAATTGTGAGAAAATAAATATTTGTTGTTTAAGGCACACAGTCTACGACATTTTGTCTTGGCAGCCTAAGAAGACTACTCCAGTGATCCAGCCCTAAACCAAGCAGGTCTTTAAGAGATGCTTATTGCTGCCTTTATTGCTATGTTTTGGTTTGTGTCATCTACATGACTTGTAGGTCAGGACAAGTTGGTGAGATGGTCCGTGATAGTGGTCCACAAGTCTGACTGGGTGCAGTGGTAAGCCGCAACAAGATGGGGAGCTGGTAAACCAAACCAGATCCAAACTGGGGAAATGTCTAAAGTCTCCATAGAGACTGCATTAGTTTGCTGGGGCTGCTGTTATAAAGTACCAGAGACTGGGCTTAAACAGCGGAAGTTTATTTCCTTACCCTTCTGGAGACTAGACATCCAAGATCAAGTAGTCAGCAGCATCTCCTCCAACGCCTTTTCCCAAGCTTGTAGATAGCAGTCTTTTCTCTGTATCTTCACGTGGTTTTTCCTCTGTGTGTCTGTGTCCTAATCTCCTCTTTTTACAAGGACACCAGAAGTATTGGATCAGGGTTTAGCCTAAGGTCATTTTTACCTAATTACTATTCCTCTTTGAAAGTCCTATCTCCAAATAAGGTCACATTCTCAGTTTACTGGGCCTTAGGTCTTCAACATGAATTTTGGGAGATACAATTCAGTCCATAACAACGACAGGACAAATTCTGCCGGACACTTCCTTTCTTTGAAAGCATTTATTCCAGCTTATTCCTGTGTAGACTTGTCTGCTCCTGGAATGCGATTCATGGTGCCATGGTTATTTCTAACAGAAATAACCCAGGGCACCTGGATGGCTCAGTTGGTTAAGCTTCAACTCTTGATTTCAGCTCAGGTCCTGATCTCAGGGTGGTGAGATTGAGCCCTGTGTGGGGCTCCTGGCTCAGTGTGGAGTCTGCTTAAGACTCTTTCTGTCCCTCTGCTCCACCCCCCTTGCTCTCTCTCTCTCTAAAATAAATAAGTCTTTAAAAGAAAGAAAGAAAGAAGGAAAGAGAAAAGAAAAGAAGAGGAAGGAAGGAAAGGAAGGAAGAAAGGAAGGCAGACAGACAGACCCCTCTCTTCAGTCTCAATGGAAAACCCCATAGGCTCATCATGCTCTTACTTCTCCAAAGCCTTCTCTGATTATGAATCCTGTATCCCATTCTCTTCTTTATTCCCCCCCCACACACACACACTCTAAAGCAAGTATTGCATCTCTCCTCCATACTTAGATAACAGCTTGTTGCCTGTATTTTCCTTTTGAGCTTATTGCCTACACGGCGCTACATGTTCCTGCTATCTCATTAGTTAGAGGTAAACATCTGAGATAGATCTCCATCTGACTCATCTGTATCCTCACAATCTTTGCTCTAAATCCTTGTCGAAGGAAAAAATGAGTGCTAACAGTGACCACCAAACCGACCCATACTTCATCCTTGAAGTCAACTATTGAGATGGTCCCTCAAATCTCTGATCAATATTTGACTTATCTGAAGACCTTACATGCTTAGTGGAACTTCGGCTAGCTACTGAAGGGGAGCACTTTGGAAGTCTGGGTGGAAGAGGCATGAAATTAATGTGAAATTAATATATGCTTTTATACAGGCAGATGGATATCTTTAGCAGGAGAGAACGTCATGCTAGAATGATATGGAATTCTCAAGGACTCACGCAGAGGTCCACAGCAGAAGTGAATTGGGTTAGAAGAGTTTTTTGCAGGGTCTCAGTTAATTTCTACATAAAATACTTTAAGAGCTAGAGAAATAAATACTTTCTGAATTTTTTTTTCCATTTCATTTTAAATAAAGCTCCCAGGGTTTGATTCTTGTTTTGAATGATGTCTTTGTAAGAAACTTCCTGTGTTGACAAGAGACACACTGCATTTTTGTAAATGTAGTTCCACAGAAATGAGGAACAGTTCCAAATGTCTTACCAGTTTAAGATCTTTATGCAATTTTTTTGAGATTTCAAGTCCCTTAATCTTTATCATGTGTGTATGTCTCTGTAATATAAACTATAATGCAATATAATACAATTATAATATACAACCATATCTCTAAATAATACATAACAATACAGTATATAAATACATAGTATATCTCTATACTATATAGTAGTATATATACTACTATATAGTATTATAGTATAATATACAAATAATATAATGATAATTATGTTCAACTATATCTCTGTAACATACCACTATTTCAAGTAATATGTTTCAATTTTAAAAATTTTTCCTAGTGTCTTGACTTATTTTGCTTTAAATTATTTATCAACAGAGATCTGAACATCTTCAGCATTTTCCCTCTGCTTTAGTTTCATATTATTAAGATAGAGTGGAAATGGGACAAATTGGCTCTGTATCTCTACTCTGCCAGAAATCAATCTGTTTCTACATAAAAGTTGTTCAAGTGTCATTGATGCAGATTTTAGCAGAACTAGGGACATCACAACCAAATGTCTCTTTTTCATAAGACAGAGTGATGGGTGCTTTGGTGGCTGAGTTGTTAGGTGTCTGCCTTCAGCTTGGATTGTGATCCCAGGGTCCTGAGATCAAGCCCCATATTGGGCTCCTTGCTCAGTAGAAAGCCTGCTTTTCTCTCTCCCTGCCTGTTCCCTCTCTTGCTTTCTCTCTTTCTCTGTCAAATAAATAAATTAAATCTCAAAAAAAAGAGTGATTTGAGCATGACCATATTTTACAATACAAATAAATTTTTTTTATACTCTGGTGACAACAGTTTATTGTTGTATTTTTACTTACAGGTTTTCTATTCCTTGGTGCCTCATATTTTAAGGCAACAGCCTTCTTTCATGCAGCATTAGAAGTGTGCAGCAAATTTTTGAAATGTTAATAAAAATAATGTAGTCTAGATAAGAAACATTAATATGAAAAGCCTGAAGAAGGGGCACCTGGGTGGCTCAGTGGGTTAAGACACTGCCTTCAGCTCAGGTCATGGTCTCAGGGTCCTGGCATTGAGCCCCAAGTTGGGCTTTCTGCTTGGCAGGGTGCTTGCTTCCCCCTCTGTCTCTGCCTGCCTCCCTACCTACTTGTGATCTCCCTCTCTCTGTCAAATAAATAAATAAAATCTTAAAAAATAAATAAAATCCTGATGAAATGTAAAATTGAGGAAAAAGTCCAACTGAAAGGGTTTACACAAAATAGTCTAATTCTTACAGACATGAAGTTGATGCATAGAAGCCAATAAATAGTCTCTTTTTCCTTCCCCTTTCCTCCCCTCATCACCTCACTGCCCACACACTGAGAAACTCTTGTCTTGCCTCATTCCTCGTCCAGAGAGACGGAAAAAGACCAATTCTCACTCCAGTTCAGTTCCATGACTTCTGGCAGAGTTTGTGCAGAGGTCAAAGCTGCCTGTGATTTTCCACCGTCACTGGACCTAAACCTGGGGAGAAGGCGGGGATTTCAGAGGCTGAGAATGCTCTACCCACTGCTGCGGGTCACCCTGTCATGCTGAGGAGCCCATGAGGAACAGGGCCTGGAATAGACCAGTGCTAAGTCAATATTAGTTGATGAATGAATGAGTAGAAAAAAATAATAGCTTATATTTTTGTGAGTCTATAAAAGTTATAGGTAATTGCCCTCTCTTTCAGTTTTAAGAAGGAAACAAAGAACTTTTTTCATTGTCATCATTTCTTCATCTCTCTTTTCAACACTGCTGAAACTTTCTCCCGAGAGGAGGATTTCAGAGCTCTTGATTCCACTCCAGCAATACTCATATGCTTCTCTTCCTCCTCAGCACAATTTTCTTTTCAGGGAAATGGAAAGCTCCTCTTGGCACAGTGGCCCCTGGTTTTGGGTGTGTGAGGAAGAGGCACATTTCCCGGCATGTTCTGATGAATGGGAACTGGACTGGGGGAAGCTTGGGAGGTGGGGGTGCCCACACGGACAAAAGACTGAGAGCAGGGGGCATTCTGCTAGTAGTAGATCTCTCAGCTTTAGTTTGTCACATGAAGTATTTATGTTGCCTTAATTTTTGAATGATATTTTCTGCAGGTAGAGAACGCTAGGTTGAGAGTTTTTTGCTTGCTTTCCATTTGGCATTTTAAAGACTTTGCTCCATGGTCCTCTGACTTCTATAGTTTCTCCTGAGAAGTCTTTTGTTATTCTTGCTTTTGTACATGATACCCTTTACTCGCTGGCTACTTTTAAGATTTTTGTCTTGTTCCATGTTCTCCAGAAAATTTATTATGTCTTGCCTGGGTGTTCTTCTATGTCTCTACTCAATATATCCAATCTTTCCTCTGGCTTCTTGAAAATATAGAATATAATTATATTCTATATAATTATATATATTCTATATAATTCTATAGTTAATTCTATCATCATTGTCATTTCTGGGTTTTGTTTTTATTAATGTACTTTTCTTTTTGTCTCCCAAGTCTGCATTACTTTATTAGATTATAAAACAGTACTAATGACATTTCAAGTTATATACCTATAATCCACCAACAAATTACTGATCTACACATAGCTTATTATATTTCAAAAGCTACTCAAACATCTTTCTTTAAGTTATGACTACATTTACTTTGCTATAGTGTTAAAATTACTAAAATTTATTTTGAATTTTCATTATCTGCTCTAATAATATTAATATTGAATTATTCTTGATAGTTCCATAATATTTATGTATATTTTTTCCATTTTATTGAAATATAATTGACATATAACATAGTATTAGTTTAGGTATACAATATGATGATTTGACATATGCATATACTGTGAAATGATTACCATAATAAATTTAGTTAACATGCTTCACCTCACAGTTACAATTTTTTTCAAGTGATGAGAACTTTTAAGATTACTCTCTTAGCAACTTTCAAATTTATAATAAAGTATTATTAATCACAGTCATCACACTATATATTACATCCAAAGGACTTACTTATCTTAAATGGACTTTTCTCCTGGTTGTTAGTCATATTTTCCTGCTTCTTGGTATGCCTGCTGATTTTTTATTGGATAGTCTCCATAATGAATTTCACACTGTTGGATAATGTGTCCATTTAAAGTGTGTTGCCCTTGGTTCTGACACAGCCTTAGGTTATTACAAATATTTGATCCTTTTGAGGCTTGCTTTTGCCTTTTGTTAGGGTGCATCAAGAGCAGCTTTTAGTCTAGGGTTAATTTAGCCCCACTACTAAGGTGAGAAACTTCTGAGACTCTCCCTGATGTTCTACATATAACAAGGTCCTTTCATGCAGGCTGGTGGGAGGGAGAACAGTTCCCAGCCTGTGGGAGCCCCAAGAACTATTTGACCTACTGTTTCCCACCGGCTCTCTCTCCAGCACCCACAGAGCAGCGCTCCCCCAGAGACCCGTCCACAGCTATCCAGCACAGCTACTCTCTGCCACTGGCTTTTCCCTAGTCTTTTCCCCACAAATTCTAGCCGACTCAGCCTCTTTGAACTTCAGTCTCTGTCCCTTCAGCTCAATGAGACCGGCAGGTTCTGTTTGGGTTCCCACTGGTTGAACTGCAGCGTGAACTCTCTGTCCAGGGCCACACTCTGTCCAGGCAATCATAGGTCTCTCTTTTCGATTTCTTTTTCTCTCAGGCCTCATAGTTCTCTGTGTCCATGTGCCAGTGCCCCCACCTTTTTAAAAAATTTATTTGACAGACAGAGAGCTCACAAGTAGGCAGAGAGGCAGGCGGGGTGAGCCTGATGTGGGACTCAATCCCAGGATGCTGGGATCATGACCTGAGCCAAAGGCAGAGGCTTTAACCCATTGAGCCACACAAGTGCGCCTGCCAGTGCCCTTGTTAAACAGCCCCCCCCCCATATATTTAGCCTGGTTTTCTGGTTGTTTATGGTAGAAGGACAATTTCCATAACAGTAATCCTTTGTGGGCAGACACAGAAGTCCCTTGTAGTGTAGTTTTACATTTGCTTCTCCGGGGCCTCAGACATTGGCCATTTTTATGGGAACTCTTGGCTTGAGATTCCTACACGATGTGGTGCTGTAAATTTGGACCCCACAAGCATGCAGTACTGGCTTGAGGAATCCATTAACTTTGGTTTTATACCCAGAACCACCCCCAAGCAGATGGCAAGCTTCCGTGTAGCTTCTCTTTGTCAGTTGGTGATATTTTTACCATTCCTAATTTTTTGACTAAGCTACTCTTCATGTACCCCAACTTTGTGCAGGACCATGTATACAGCTGCCCATCTTCAATCTTCAACAGTCTGAGCCACATCTCTTGTTCTAAAGTGGGTATTAACTCCAGTTCCAGGCCAGAGGGGATTTATCTAGGTAGAATTAATAGAATTTTATTTTAGAATTAATAGAATTCTATTAATTCTAGGTAGAATAGAATTCTATTAATTCTACTTAGTATTAAAAGAATTTTGCATTATTGCATCTGTGCATATTTGATTTTTAGATAGTCAGTGTTTTATCCTAGTAATAGCTCAGCTTTATGATTTTAACTTACAGTGTTTAACTGATGGTGATTTTTTTTATAAAGTTGCCATCTACAACTTTTTTTTTTTTAAGATTTTATTTATTTGTCAGACAGAGAGAGAGAGAGAGAGAGAGAGTGCACACACACACAAGCAGGCACAGTGACAGGCAGAGGGCAAGAGAGAAGCAGGCTCCCTGTGGCGCAAGGAGCCTGATGCGGGACTCAAGCCCAGGACCCTGGGATCATGGCCTGAGCCAAAGGCAGCGGCTTAACCAGCTGAGCCACCCAGGCATCCCTGATTGTGATTTTATGCTGAAGGCTTACTGAGTTTATATACAAAATGAGAACATTTAAGAGAACTCAAATTCTTCATTTCAATATGCTTAGTTTCATAGGCAATTAAAGTTGTTGAAATTTTTGGAAAGTTTTTATTTGTTAAGTCAGATAATAGTAGTACCTAAAATGGAAAGCAACTAGATTAATTTATAAATACAGTTTAATAAGTTAAAGGGAACTTAGTTACATTATCAAGGCATCCTTCAATCTTTTCGATGGCTAGATTTTTAAATAGGAAAATGAGATTTTAAAACTAACCTTCAAGGATTTAGGAAGATCTAGATTTTTAAATTTATTACTTCAGTAGATTGAATATTAGTCTTATAAAACAAAACTCTGAATAGTCTTTTTTGTGCTCCAGTACAATCCTCTGTGTACCAGTAGCTCACATTTAGCAGGTCACACTTTTATGAGTTCTCATGAGTTAGAAAGACTTTCAGCATCATTAAATTGATAGATCTATACCTTTGTTCTATTTTTCCTTGTAGGAACAGCAGCTTTTTACATAAGCCATCAAATCAGAATGTAGCTGATTCAGTTTCATTGTTACAGTGGCTGTAACAATTTTGGGGGGTGGGGAGTAAAGGGGAGGGTGCAGGAGAAGCAGAGGGAGAGAGAGAAAATCTTAAGCAGGACTCACACCCAGTGTGGAGCCTGACATGGAGCTCCATTTCACAACCCTGAGATCATGACCTGAGCCGAAATCAGGAGTTGGACCCTTAACCAACTGAGCCACCCAGGTGCCCCTGAAATACTTCTTATAACCATTTTGTTGAGGAGTCTCAGAGTATGGAGCTATGAGTATGAAAGCATTTTTGACCCTCACTGCCACCTTTTCCATCAGGTCTCTCTGGACTGGATGGCAGGGATCTCTGTGATGCACACTTTCATTTCACAAGTTTTCACATAATTTCAGAACTTAGGACACACTGTTTTAAAATTGTGTTTTCATTGGACTCAAAGTCCTTCCTGTTTTCCTCTCTGGTCTGGGCTCCAGTGATATGGAACTGGGGATGGGGGTAGCAGGTTCGGCTCACGCACATACCTCCCTTCTTCCCTTCCGCCAACACTGGTGACTTTGCTGCTGGTTCTTGTGAGGGGTGCATTTGGGGTTCTGAGGAGAGTCCCGGGGGCCTCTTACCTGCACAGCTCCTGCTATTCTCCTTTTCCCTCTCTTCGGCTCCCCTGCTGGTGTTCAATTTCCTTTAGTCCCCTCGTTCAGAGAGAGCCCTCTTGCTGAAGGAGGGAAAGCTTCAGACTGCTCAAGATCAGCTGCCCTTGGCAGGGTGCATTTGACCCTTGAGAAGTTCATCAATTTGCCATGCCTGCTAGTGACAGCACAGCATCTCTCTGCTGCCTGGTGTTCAATGTCATGGCAACAGCAGGGGACACTTAGCTGCACAAGGGAATCAGATGGGAGGCAGTTTCTAGTCCTGAACTTTGCAAAGGAGAGGATGTGTAGGTATACCTCCAAACTTATAAAGGAGTCTGTTGTCCCATCTCTGACCTTTGGCAGGAGGATGGAGAAGAGAAACCTTTTTTTATCCTGTTTTCCTCCAGTGGTTTGTGAGTGAGCACAAGTGTGCACATATGCATTTGCGTGTGGGCAGGTTGTGGGTGTGTGGTGGTGTTGCGTGGTGGCTGGGGACAGTAATAGGGGGAGAAACAAATTTCCTAAAGCATAATGCTGCCTGTCAGCAAGCCCTGCAAAGAGGGGCAGGCTCCAAAGCTGGCAGTCCTCTGAACTCAGAATCAGGGTTCTCTTTTTCTTAGCTGTGCACCCTTTGTCACCAATTCTGGCAGTAGACTCCCACACCGTCTTATTATCCTTAATCGACACATTACATGCAATTACTTTGGGTACCTTAACAATGGGATCGACTTGATTGTACATTAAGCTTCCAGATGTACAATGATGGAGCAATTTCATACCCTTGAACCTTAGTTGACCTTGGATGGCTCGTCTGATCATACTAGGAAGGGACTACTTTAACCCAAAGGAATTTAAATCAGAAGATGTGCTGTAAGATGCAGTGGGAAGGATGCAGCAGAGACCACACCACTGAACAGCTGAACAGGAAGGAGAAAAACACTAATGGGAAAGAGGAGAGGCGTGAGGACCATTTATTAATACTGAGGAGGCTCCAAATCACAAGACCGCCAACAGAAATGCACAACACTATCATTAACAACACACAAAACACACTGCTTGGCTTAACAATTCATCCCCCTTTGGACAGAATGCTGAAGTATGACTGCAACCCATGAGAATTTCCCCGGAAAAGTCAAGTCAAGTCCAAATGCTGCTCCACAACATATTCACCTACTCTCTGACCATCATCCAACATCCCTCTGTCTTTATTCTAGTCTTTTCCTTAAAACCGTTTCCTAGTATTTGTGCGACCAATGGCATTTTCTTAACACAGAATTTGTTGATAAAGAAAACTATCAAAATGTTGTTAGTTGATGCTTTTTTATACGAATGAGAGATTTTATGATTTTCCCCTGAGCCAGCACAAAAATAGGGAGTAGAAAGCGGGAAGAGTTCCTTACACTTAACCCAAGCCATTCGCACGTGAGTAACACAAGGCAGCTCAGCGCAGCTCCCCTCGTACAGCCTCCTGGTCACTTGGCCTTCTTGTTGCCTTTCTGGGGCTGCTCAGTCGCCTTCCTAGCCACCTCCTCCGGGATGAACACACTGATTGTGAAGTCGCTTATCTCTGAGCCGTACTTGTTCTTCACAACCAGCCCGTATTTGCCAGAGTCGGCGGTGCTCACCCCACTGATGGTGAAGTAGGCAGTCTTGCCGGCCTCGAACCTGACGCTACAGTGGTCATCTGGGACCAGGGGCTTCTCGTTCTTTAACCAGGAAACCTCTGGAGTTGGGTCGCCCCACACGATGCAGGTGAGATTAAGCGCCTGCAAAACACATTTTGTGAGAGGGAAAGAGACAGATCAGGTACAATGATCCAACTTCAAGTAACTTTCTGGAGGTTTGGCAGGACCCAAAGGATGATAATATAAAGCCCCTGGAATAACGGGTGGAGTGATGTGATAACAGGGGCATGCAACTACTTCAATTATAATTTGACTTCACTCCGAAGTAGATTTCTGCAGGGCCTCAGCTTCCCAGCTTTGGGAAGGCTCATCATCAGAGCCACACAAAGGAGTTGGCTGCCAGTTCCCATCTGCACTCTTGCTTTCATAAACACATAGATGTCTTTTGCTCTCATGTGGCATTTGGATTCTGTTTCAGTAGAGAAATCTCATTGCCATAATCACCACCTGCTCACTTTGCATTTTCTCTGCCTCACAGAGCCCAGCAGCAGAATTATGACAGCTGTTTCAGATAATGGGATTCATCTTCAGGTTCCATCTCCCTCAAACCCCAACCAGTCTGTTGTAGTTGAGATGGTGCTCTACCAAAATGTATTCCTATTTCCTGATATTTTATTATATTGCCATCTATGCTGAAACCCTCTTACTTCAAAAGATCAATGTTTAGGCTGATCGTTTTACTTTACCATTACTTTTTTGTTGCAAAATTTAAGGATAGTTGTAGATTCAGAAACTGTAGTAAAAAATAATAGAGAGGTTGTATGGGACCTTACCCAGTTTGCCCTAATATTAACACTTTACAAAACCACAGTGTAATAACACAACCAGTACATTGCCAGTGATAACAACCCATGGTTCTTATTCAGATCTCCCCAGTTTGGCCTATACTCATTGGTGTTGTGTGTGTGTGTGTGTGTGTGTGTGTGTGTGTATGTGGTTCTATTCAATTCTATCCCTTGTCTAGGTCCATGTATCTGTCTCCTCAATCAAGATAAAGAACATTTCCATCACAAGGATCTCTCATGTTGCCCTTTATACCTACCCCCATCCCCTACCCCCAACCTCATTTCTAACTCCTGGCAACCACCAATCCATTTTCCATTTCTAAAATTTCCTAATTTCTAAAGTATTATATAAATAGCATCATATAGCATGTAACCTTTTCAGCATGCCTTTTCCACTTGGCATAATAATTCCTTGCAGATTCATCCAAGTTACTGCAGGGATCAATATTTTGTCCCTTTTTATGGCTCAATACTGTGCCATGGGATATATTTATATATATTTGCCAGAAAGGTCATCTGGGCTGTTTCCAGTTTGGGGCCATTGTGAATGAAACTGCTATTGAACATTTGTATACAGGTCTTTATGTGAACATAAATTTTGTTTTCTTTATGATAAATGCCCAGGAGTATAACTACTGGGTCATATGGCAAATGCATGTTTTCTTCTTTGAGAAATTGCCAAACTGTTTTCCTGCCTGGCTTCACAATCTTGGCTTACATTTCTACTAGCAATGTACAAGTGATTCTGTTTCTCTGCATCCTTATTAGCACTTGTTGTTTTCACTGTTTTTATTTTAGTAATTCTGATAGGTGTTATGATATTTCACTGTGGTTTTAATTTGCATTTCTCTGATGGCCAACATTGTTGAATTTACTTCACATTTTAAATTCCATTCTTGCATTTTTTTTTTCTTACTGAAATCCAGGAAGTATTAGGAAAAGAACTAGGGCTCACAATACATAGGAAGAGGATAGTCATCTAAATATCCCTCTAAAGGGTCTTATATGATCACTTACTCTCTCTTCTATAAGAGTATTGCTTAAAACTGGGAGATTAAGAAATCTCTTCCCTCACATGATTAATTAGCATTTCTTACTGAATTATCCTATAAACACATTTCAGCAAGAAAAATAATCAAGCTATTGTCATCAAACTTATCCAAGCAGACCTGGGATTAAAACTTTTGTTTTGTTTTTCTCTTTAAGCAGGCTCCATGCCCAATGTGGGGCATGAACTCATGACCCTGAGATCAAGAGTTGCATGCTCTACTGACTGAGCTAGCCAGGGGCCCCTTGGGGGTTAAAACTTTTTTAAAAACCGAGCCAAACTCCCAAATACCTTAGGTGTCATGGAAAACTACTATCCCTATTTTAGATTTATTTCCATTACAGATCACAAAGTCATTTCCCATACATTCTCTCTCAGAATTCTCACTACAACCCAATGAGTTGAATATCTGGAACCCCATTAAATGAGGAACATGAAAAACGGAGTTTAAAGACAAAAGCAACCTGGCATTGGTTGAGCTTCAGGTCAGCTGTGGTCATCTGTACTCCACCCATGAAGAAATGCAGCTGGATGAGACCTGCCTCTCACTAAAGCCTTTCCACATGCCTTGTTTATCCCTAGTCTACCCATCACATGTCTTCACTGGGAAAAGGTTTTATTTTCCTTCAAGTACCCACCCATTATGGCTGACTTACTGAATTTGTCTTAATGAAACAGAGGGATGAAGCAAGTAAATCCA
This sequence comes from Mustela nigripes, assembly GCF_022355385.1. Taxonomy (NCBI): domain Eukaryota; kingdom Metazoa; phylum Chordata; class Mammalia; order Carnivora; family Mustelidae; genus Mustela; species Mustela nigripes. Next base: position 39,460,521 of record NC_081564.1, on the reverse strand, counting down.
AGTTAGAAAGTATTTTCATTGCTTTTGAAACAGAAGGATGAAGACAGTGAATCCAGGTAAGAAAGTATGTTCATTGCTTTTCAGAGAGATTATTATGGAGCCAGGAAATACTAGTTTAAAGTTAAATGGAAAGAAATCAGTTTTGGGGGGCCTAAGTGCCCCCGAAAAGGCTTTTAACCGACTGAGCTCCTCAGTCGGTTAAATGTCTGCCTTCAGCTCAGGTCATGATCCCAGGGTCCTGGGATGGAGCCCCGCATCCGGCTCCCTGCTGACCAGGGAACCCACTTCTCCCTCTCTCTTCCTCTGCCTCCCCGCCCCTTGTGCTCGTTCTCTCTCAATTTCATTTGTAAAAAAAATAAATAAAAATCTTTATTTTTTATTATTTATTTATTTATTTGACAGAGAGATAGAGAGCACAAGTAGGCAGAGCAGCAGGCAGAGGGAGAGGGAGAACTGCACTCCCTGCTCAGTAGGGAGCCCGAAGCAGGACTCGATCCCAGGACCCTAGGATCATTATTTGAGCTGAAGGCAGCTGCTTAACCAACGGAGCCATCCAGATGCCCCCTAAAATCTTTAAAAAAATAAAAATAAATAAATCAGTTTTTAACTGAAACAGAACCGATAGAAATTCACAGCACAAGATGTTTCCCTTCCCTTCAGATATTTCCCTTCAGAGGTGAAGTATTTAAGGGGACAACCCATTTTCCACTAGGTGTTAGAGGTCGCATCTTTCTCCAGTTACATTTGTCACATAGTTGTGATTGAACCTTTTTTCCTTCTCGTGATATGAAAGGGTACCTCTGGGAAGAGACTAAGTGGTCTACATGTGCCCACATAAGGTTACTTGTATCCTAATGCTTGGCCTACAAAACATTATGTTGACTTGAAAAATGGACTCCATTTTGATTCTTGTATTTGGCTACTCTGAAGTCAAGCCAAAGCAGCAGTGGCTTAAGATGAAGGTGGTGGGAGCTCTTAGACAGAACGAAGTCTAGGGCACTGGAATCCATTGCTAGTGGGGAAGAAGAAGAGACAGGAGTGCTCCATGCTTACCTTGCCTTCCTGGATGGTGACCACATCGGGGAGTCCACCCACCACTCGGGCGCGGTCTGCAAGCATAGGTGTTTCTGGTTAATCACTGAAATGATGAGTGCCAGTGATCACACTCACAAAAGCACCCCAGGAAACTAACCTTCCAATTTAGTTTCCTTCTCCTAACAAATATTTTATACCTATTTTTAATATGCAAAATTAGGAAAAGTTCCGGTAATTTTAGATGTTATTCTTCCTTGCACAGATAACTTGTGTGTGTGGGTGCCTCTACCCAAATTATCAGCTTGAGATGGCTTTGTCGTATTAAGACCTGCCCTATAATTTTCATGACTATCTTCGGCCCTGGCCCTTCTGTAGCTCAGTGGGGCTCAGCTCAAGGAGGCAGAGCAGATCTCTATGGACAGCCTCCAAGTCTATTTGGTCTCTTTCAAGGGCTTCCTTATCATTAAAAGAAAAAAAAAAAAAGTATAATTGGAGGCTGTATGCCACGAGGCTTTTGCAGATGTGGGCTTTCTTTGGGCTTTTCCTAGAGAGCTTCCCATTTTTGTCTCCTGGTAGTTCTTGGTGTGTAGGGCTATGTAGGGCTACTGTCTATGGCCATGAAGTACAAAGGCCCCCAGCTGAGGGGACAAGGTTTGGGACAAGGTGCTGAAATTCAGAGCTGACCTCTTGCTCCCCCCGGACCCCACCAAGTCCTGTGCTTTGGGTACAACTGGCTCAGCCCCAGGGAAGGACACCTTTCTGTAATCTGCTCAAAGGGACGCTGTCTCACACTAACGCAGTGGCCACCACCCTCTCAATTTTAGGCCCATTTCAATTAATGTTTGACTCTAGATCCCTATTTGCATAACTCCCTTCTTCACTAAGTCAGACTACAGCTTTGAACAAGTCTTGAATCTTGACTACATTTTCCTGCTGATTCCATCATCCCTTGTACCACTTGTAAGCTCAACTCCTCATCTGGCTCCTACACCACCCAATGTGTGACATTAGGCAAGTCACTTCACTGCGTGGACCATAGTCTCCTAATCTGGGGGTGGGGGAAGAGTTACATTATGCCTGTGGACATGAAGGTACCCAGGCCTGTTCCATAGCACCCACAGGATTCCTTGGGGGCCCTGGGAGGGGCCCACTAACTTGGCTTTTACCTATTTTACATTTTGGATCTGCGTGAAAGATGTTGTTTGAATTAAGCATCCCTCAGCTTACAAGAGGTTAAACACAGGGGCACTCAAGTCTCTTATAGCTCTAAACTGCTTCAATGCAGAAACTTCAGAAAGAATTCATGATCTGGAGGGAGGAGCGGGCTCCTTGCCCACCAGAGTTCAACAATGGGGAGTGGCGGTCAACTGTGGACACTGGCCTTGCTTGTGCATACAGGCTTGGAAGGGGGCCACTTGGTACCAAGGAGAAGTGCTCCCCTCTCACGCTGTACTCCCCCGGCACGCCCCATGCTGGTGCTGGCATCTGCCCCATTCACTGCTAGCAGCTGCCTCACCACTCACAAACCCAGCACAAGAGAAGGGAGAAGAAAAGAGCAGGAAGGAGAGGGGAAAGCAGTCAAAGGTGGAAAGTTCCATCCTGAATGACGTGGAGCTACTGAAAGGCTGCCAGGTGACTTCACTGCTCACTCCCCCTCCTGGTTCCCTCCATTCCAGCGACTGACTCTATATAATTTTAGCCCTCAACAATTTTCAAACTCTGCCTCACACACTCAGAGAGAACCTGAATGATTATCGTAATTAGTTCATGTCTCTCAGAATCTTTAAAATCTGTGCCTGAGGACTAGAAATCTCCATGTATGAGGCCAACAGCTAAGGAAGTTAGGAGTGAGCACAGTTTCTGGGTACAAAGGCTTGACAGTTTGGTGTTTGTTTATGCAGACTGAAGTATTCAAGAAGGCCTTATTTGGCTTCTTGTATCCTACAGGGGATCTTAGGAAAATGGCAGGAGTATTTGATGTGTTACAGTGATTTATCTGATGTCAAATTTACAGTTTTTTATTTCTTCTTTAATATAGATACATTTTTCTGATACGTTGTGCCTGCTGCAAGTGATTAACAACTTATTGTGTAACTTGTACCCAGAGATTTCTCAGGGTACCCAGGGGTTAGTTCAAGTCAAGAGCTCAGTGACATTCTTAAAATGTAATCTGAGACCTTCTTTTCACAGACATTCTTACTCAAGAGACTAAATGAAAACATATGTAGAACACCTAAGATTAAAAAAAAAAAAAAAAAAAAAGAATGAAAAAAAAGAAAAAAAAACCACTTCACCCTCTGTCTACAGTCAAAATAAAAAAAATAAAAGCTATTTTTTTGAGACGATGCCAAGAGTAAATGAGAAGGGTCTTTACTTACTTTTCTCGGCAATGGCAGCTTGTCTGTGGTTGAGAGAAATGAACAAACATACAAACAAAGAAGAATTTTGTTTTAGTGGTACTTCAAAGTCGCAAACCTTGACTGCATTTCATTGCCTCAGAGACATTTTGCTGCTCAGCAAAGCAGTGGAAAGTGCTGTTTTTAGGCGTTTGCCAAAATGAAAGACCCTCTCTAACCCTCAGGTGGGGGGAGCAGCACACCATGTTCCAGAGAAAGCAGGGCACACAAATGGCAAGGGACTTACTTTAATCTCTGGAATTCAGCATAGGCTTCTTCATAGGCTTTAAGAGAAAAAAAAAAGAGAGAGAGAGAGAGACGTTAGAATGTTCTCGCCCAGAACTGAAAACATACAGTAGCAGATTAAAGTTCGCAGTCTGAGGTCAGTGTGGTTGGTCCAGACATGACTAAACTGAATGAATAAGACTGTGCCTGCGCGTTGACTCTGCAACAGGATGGACTTGCAGGAGAAGCAAATACTTTCTAAGTAGAAAAGATGAAGTAGTGGATTTTAGAAGCTCCCAATTTGGTGAGAAGCCTTCCTTTCAAGCAGAAAGGAAAAGATTAGCTCTGCCAAAGATAAAATGGTAATAAAGATGGTTGCAGGATAAGCATCCTGAACATCAAAAAGACTTTTCTCTTATTAATCATCCCACAGGGCACAGCCTCCGAGCTGGACAGTGAAATGTTTCCGTATTACGCAGTCTGGCCCATCTATCTGTGTCAAAGGGCACGGGAGCTACTATGCTCACAGCCTCCACCAGTGCCGGCTGAAGCAATGCTTCCAAGCTGGGCCGGAGCCCAGAGAAAAGACAGTGAGGCAAGGAAAGGAGAGCTACAGACTTCTAATATCTTTCTCCCCCACCCCAAGCCTGCTGAGCAAGCTACTTCGAAAAGTTCGGGCATAAAGGCAGCTTTATTTTGAAATCTCTCTCACCTCCTCTTTGCTCCCATGTGGTCTGGGAATCACCATATTTTACATCTTGAAAGTATTTACCTAATAACTAATCCATCCCCCTCCTTTTATGGATGGGGAAAAAGAAGCATAAAAAGTCAGGCTTCAAGTCTCTGGAGGTCGACCAGTTAGGCTAAACGTTCAGTTCTCTTCCTTCTGCCCACACGACACTGAGAAAGAGCTGAGCCCCGTTGAACTAATCTGCTTGGGTGGGCCAGAGAGTAAAAGAAATTTTTTTTTTAAGTTTTAAATTTATCCACCCCTTCCTGTTGCCGTTTTTGGTTGTCAGAGGGACTACAGAAGAAATCCTGTTACTACAGCCTGTGACTCAGGAGCAGCAGAGACTGAAGGCAGCCATTCTCCTCTTTCTAGCTCTCCTGGGTGGGAGATGAGGTGGGGGGTAGGGGGGGACGTGGGGGGAGGAAGGGCCTGGTGGCTCAGCCCAAAACAATTCAAGGCAGGACTGCTGAAAGGCTGAGCTCTTGTGAGTCTACTCTCTGCAGTTTAAAAACACTAAGACTTCTGGAATATTCACACTGCATTTTAGTATATGAAGAGGTGGAAGACAAAGTCAGTCCAAGGTCTCCCTAAGGAATGTGAGGCAGAGCTAGACAGGAGCAGTGGAAGGACTGCCCAGAGGCTGAGCCCCAGGTCCTTGAAGGGAGATGATAGAGACAGGAGCTGGAGGCAAGAACAGTGATAAATAAGCTGCACATTAAGAGCCTCAGGGCACAACATCCTGACCTTGTGGCTTCCAAGACCTTGGGGCTGACAGATGAAGAGCCACAGATTTGGAACACAAGCTCCCTCATTACTTCCTGCTTCTCTTCCCTCTTCTCTCCAGATGCCCCCAGTCTCGCAGCAGATGACCAAGACATCTGAGGCCATAAGGACCCAACTTCTCCAACTTTCTTCTCTTCTCACTACTGATCTTTGCTTATTCATATTTACCTAACCCCCCCCACCCCAATCACCCCAACCCACCCACCCCTGGTTTCTATAGAGAAGTGATCCCTACTCCTTTCCAAAGTCAATGCCTTCACCCCTGCCCTGGATCTCAGACCTTCCTTTCTTCAGAACATGGATACATTGGTTATTTCTCGTCACTCACATCTTCCAGCTCAACTGAATTCTTAAATTCTTAAACATGCTCAAACTCCAGTCACCAGAACTTGTTCAGTGCTTGTTCTTGCGCAGGTGACTGTAAATCAGCCTGCCCTCCTTTGTGAGCATGTGGAAAAGGGACTCCTTTCTGTGTTCGTCTCTACTTTGTACTTTTCACTGATACTTCAAGACCCACTGAATTCTTGCTTCTACCACCATGCTGAATTTAAATTGCTTTCTTAAAATCGCTAATCATCCTCCAATAGTCAGATGCCATGACCTCTTATCACCCTTCATTCCTTTTAAAAAGTCCATTCCTCCACAGAAAAGTTCTAATCTGTAAAATATTCATTTACCTTGTCCAGAAAGATCCACTGTCTTCAGATGTCCAGTTTTGCCATCAAAGAGCTCCATCACATATTTGCCTTTGTCATTTGGAGTGGGCTCGCTGATTTGCAGCCAGATCTGCTGCCCGGTGACCCCACTCTTAACTCTGTCTGTGTACTTAATAGGAGTCCCGCTGTTCACAGCAAAGAAAACATTGTTATTGTCTCCTTTCATCCACAGCTGATTTTTACTTTGTCTGTCTTTGAGGGTCTCAGCTTAGAGTTTTACAGGGTTTCGAACAACATAAGAACCATGCATGTTCAGCTTAAAAAAAAAGTGTGGGCCCTGAATCACAGAACTTGGGTTCCAAGGCCCAGGGTGGTGGGGTGGGTGGACAGTCTGTATATTTAACCTCCAGCAGCAGTCTGGGGCCCTAGCCGATTGCAACACCGATTCTTCTCAGTGGTATTAATTATCTTTGCTTTTGCTTCAGTTTATTTGTAGGACTAAGAGAGTCTTTAAAGTGAAAAGTCCAAACTATGTATTCTATTACTGCATATTTCTTGCAGATGGTCTATGGCTGTAAGTCAGATTTTACAAACTAAGTAAAAACAGACTTAAGGAGGGTCGGTCATCTGTGGCTGACATCTATTGGCATAAGTGGTTACAAAGCTATTTAAAACACTGAAAAGCAGAGTCTGCCATGATGAATGAGGCACTTTCTCTGTCCCTGGACATTAGTTCCTCCAAATTCTATAGCAGGTCATGAGCAGACACATACATTCCATTCTTTAGAGAATAAAAGCAATAGAACACTTGGCCTTGTGATCTGATGATTTAGAAATGTTACTGTTATAAATGAAGAGAAAGGTAGAGGTAGGTGTACTGTCAATGATGCTGAAAGAAACTTTATGAAGAGCTTGTAAATATGTGAGGAAATCAGAGAAAAGGCAGTATACAGAACTACTTAATTATAGTAACAATTATGCATACAGAAAAGACTGGAAGTACACCAAAAAGTTTACACTATGGCTAGGAAAACTATGGATGATGTTATCTTATAAGCTCTTTCTAATATGTAATATGATATTATAAGTATATTTTCTAAAACAAGCATGTATTACATTTGTAGTTGTAATAAACAAAATGAACTAAAAACAGAAAAGCAAAAAATCTCCACTAAAAAAGTTTTAGCTTTCAAATAAACATTCATCATTTTTCTTATATAGTACATTCTTTAAAATATATTCACAAACTGGGACGCCTGGGTGGCTCAGTTGGTTAAGCAGCTGCTTTCGGCTTGGGTCATGATCCCAGCGTCCTGGGATCGAGTCCCACATCGGTCTCCTTGCTCAGCAAGGAGCATGCTTCTCCCTCTGCCTCTGCCTGCCACTCTGTCTGCCTGTGCTTGCTCTCTCCCCCTCTCTCTCTCTCTGATAAATAAATAAAATCTTAAAATATATTCACAAACTGCCATAATAGGGGTGCCTGAGTGGCTCAGTCAATTAAGCATCTGTCTTTGGCTCAGGTCATGACCTCAGGGTCCTGGGATCAAGCCCCAGGGGGGACTTCCTGCTCAGTGGGGAGCCTGCTTCTCCCTCTCCCTCTCCCTCTATCCCTCCTCTTCCCCAAAATTTTTTTAAAAAGGAAAAAAAAACTGCTATAAGATGTAGGGTAAAGGAACCCATCTGTACCCACAGACTTGAGTCTGAGAAATATATATGTCTTAAGGAGTTAGAAAGCTAGACCTTGGTTTTGCTCTAATAAATCTGTTTGAATTCTCTAACCTCTGACTAACTTGAATAATATAGTACCTTAGATTTGTAAAGCCCTTCATGGTTTACAAAGTGTCATAAATTTCATTCTCTCATTGGCTCCATCACTATTATGAGATAGAACAGGTACTGTTCCTATTTCGTATGAAAGAAACCTAAGATTTCAAAATATTAAATGACTTGCCTAAGATTCAAGGACATATAGGAATGAAGTCAAGGTTAAAACCCATTTCAAGTCTTTTCCTCTTAGGCCACACTTACGTAAAGACAGTAAAGACAATCAGTCCTTGGTTCCTGAATCTTTCATAGGCACACGGGTACACAAAATAGTCATTCAGCTGACTAGACCAAATAGTATAAAAGGTTTATGCCTTGCTAGTCTAATAGCAACTTCCTGAAAAACTGAATGTTCTAATTTTTTTTGAGCAAGTAATTCTTTTAAAGATGATATAAAGCTTTTTGATGACTCAGTTAATTCATCTTCTCTTATTCTTCAGACTGATATATTAGAATGTCCTAGATGTCACAGAGGAATTTCCTAGAATTTGATCTATTTTAACTTATAATTACTTTCCTAAAATGTGTTCTGAAAGAAATAGAACAAAGGACTGAAACCCCAAGCATTCAAATTGGAATTTTGCTTGTTCTCTCCCCACTCTCTCCCTCTCTCTTTCTTTTTTTAAGAGCTCAGGAAAAGAAGGAGAAAAAGAATAAAAACACTGTTTTATATCATAGTAGTCATTTTAAAGAAAACACAAATGTCTGTTTTGTGGGACCCAGTTCCAGTTAAATGTTCCATCTAGACTTTTTTTTTTTTAAGATTATTCATTTATTTATTTGACAGACAGAGATCACAAGTAGGCAGAGAGGCAGGCAGAGAGAGAGGAGGAAGCAGGCTCCCTGCTGCGCAGAGAGCCCGATGTGGGGCTCGATCCCAGGACCCTGGCATCATGACCTGAGCCGAAGGCAGAGGCTTTAACCCACTGAGCCACCCAGGCACCCCTTGATCTAGACTTTTAAAGCAACTAGAAGACCACTGTGTGGGGAGATCTGGAGCCAGGCCTGGGCTCAGTCCTCCAACTGCCACTTAGCTGTATGACCTCAAGCAAGTCATTCCCAAGCCTGAGCTTCCTAGACCTGCCTCCTAGAACTGTGAATAGTAAATGAATTCAGACGTGTGAAGGGCTTAGGGCAACGGCCAGCATGTGATAGACACCCACTGTAGGGAAGATACAAATAAACACTATTGTGTGCCTCCTCCAAGGGCTGCCACACTGACCTATTGCTCGGTGGGGCTCCTAAAGAACTTCTGGAATGAGAACCCCCTGCATCTGAAGAGTGGAGTGAAGGGACCTGTGCCCCATCAGATTTCTATGCCAGGCTATTCTCTTTCAGCTCAGGACATTTCAAGGAAGGGCAGTGGTTAAGGACAATGTTGAAAGTATAACGGGGGACTGACTGAACATAGAAACCTACTTTAGCTCCTAGAATCCCAGAGGTGAACTTGGGTTCACCTATACTCCACAAAGGAACCTGGGATTCGAACAGATCTGCAGGCTCAGTCTAGCTCAAATACACATTCCCAAAGTAATCTTGAATCCCCAAAGCCTTCCAAGGGTGGACAACAGACATGCCCATACCCTACTATGCCAACTGCTATCAATGATAACAAAAACAAACTCGGGTGCTCCACTGGATTCGGTTTCTTTGGTGAATGCCTATTAACTCATATAATGGGAAATGTGGTGGCTCGTGGTGTGTGCTGCTTCAGTTTTGTTCCAGACCATAGTAGGGGTGAGCCGTGTTTAGAAAGAGGGGATAAGCATCTCATTTGCCTGGCAAAGCAGAGGGAGCCCAAGTTCAACCTTCTGGATGTAGAAGTTCCATTACAGAGATGTGTATGGATGATGACAGTTCCAGATCACAAGGACAGATTATCTTAGCCATCACTGGCCTCACCATGCACGTGTTGAGGGAAAGGGCTAACCTCATGCTAAGGGAATGGTGGGATGCTTCTGTCCTACACTTGTCAACGTCAGACCTGGGAAGTAAGAAGGCTCCTTACCTGAGAGGAAGAAGAGAAGGTTGTTGCTGCTCCCACCCTACCCCTGCCAACACACACACACACACACACACACACACACACACACACACACACGGCAGAAAGAATTTCTACATGGCAGTTAAGTTCCAACTTACTTACTTGTGGGACCAGTTAACTTTCAGATCTTCCAGGTAGTAAGTAACAAAAGAGTACAGCCGGATGCCCTCAGCTGTGCTCTGGATTTTCAGGTCTGTAGCAGAGAGAGCTGAAAGAGAAAAACAGGATAGTTCATACAGCTGTAAGCCTATCCAGAACAGTGAAGCATTGTCGTGGGGAGACCATTTTAACTTACCTATGGTTTTACATACTTCACTCATCAGTTCTTTAAAGGCTGTGAATAGAAATTCATAGACAGAGCTTTAGCATAAAAATGCTCAACGTAAGGTCAGATCTCAAATTTTGAGTGGCATGTGATCTTAGCATTAACCTGCCTGGTGAAGGGTATTGGCTACAGGTGAATTTGCTGATCAACTGAGCAGACATGCGCTTTGAGGGAATACTACCTTAATTTGTATCAACTTTTAAAAGATCCCTGCTCTTATTCTGATATAATTTTCCCTCTAATTCTTTGTAACTGTCACCATAGTTACATTCTAGAGAAAGCCATAGTGAGATTTCCAGGAATGTTCTTGGCTTTAGGATTCTCTTCTTGAGTCCCAAGAAGTCTTAGATTACATACGTGGAATTTTTTTATCTGTGTCATCAACTCATAACGAATTAGCCAGTCAGGTTTCCTGATACTTCTCCACCTGATAATGCTTCTTGCCAATAAGCACATTTAGTCTTGCCTCCACCAGGATCAAGAAGATGAAATCAAAGTCAGACTGACACCGTTAGTAATATGTTAAAGATCTTGTTCAAGAACATACTTGGAAGTTTGGTGGTCACATGTATGTCTTTGTTTATCATGACATATTTGTCCTTAGAAGTCTCTGAAAAATGGAAATTGCTTTCTTGCTCTGCTAATAACTGAGAGCCTTGACAACTTGACATTTCATATATAAATCTTTCTTGAGATCTGTCAAGAGTAGACTATTCGGTGACATGTTTTTCATGGTAATTTATTTTTTTTAAATAAACTTTTTTTTTTTTTTTTTAAGTAATCTCTACACTCAACTTGCTAACGGATCATCCGGATTGGGAGCACTTAACAAAGCCTGGATCGATAGCAGAACTGTGCGGATCTGCAGTGCTGGGGACCACTTATCTTTCAAAATATCTAAACATATTCTTCCCAACTTGTCTACATTAGGATGATAAATTTTGGTCATGAAATGTACTTTAGGGGCTGCCATCGGGTATTCTTCTGGTAGGAATAGTTCAAGCTTAAAAGTCCCTCCCTCAAAGGGGGAATCCTGAGGGCCAGCAATGACCACATGAAAATAACGGGCGTTGCTCTCATCTGGTTCTGCTTTAATGCCAGGAACTGGTTCTGCCAGCAAACGCTGGGTTTCCTTGATAATCCTGCGGGGCAGCCCGGCCATCTTGTCAGATCCCGAGTTCGGCCTCTGGTCTCGACTCTGGCTCCGCTCGCCTCACGCACGAGTGGAAGTCCAGGGCTCCTCTACACTCAACTTGGAGCTTGAACTCACAACCCTGAGATCAAGAGTCACATGCTTCTCCCACTGAGACAGCCAGATGTCCCTCATAGTAGCTTTTGACTCTGGAACACTTTTTATAGGGTTGAAACAAAAATGATGATTTATATTGAAAAGAGAACCCTTGTGGACTATGGACTATAAGTTCTCTGAAGATCAAAAGTACTCTTTGATTTCCAGGAAGACTAAAAGTGAAATATTTTTTAACAACACAGTAGTTCACTCTGCTAGAATTAAATTAAAACAAAATCTGTGAACAAAAACTCAGCATGACCTAGTTAAGTAATAACTAGTTAAGTTAGTTAGTTTGTTAACTAACTTAACTAGCTAGTTCTATACACAGAACACACAAAATGAACCCCAGCAGTTAGGAGAAGACTGACCTTCATCCACAAGCTTCAGTCTGCTCTTATCTTTTCCTCTGTCGTCTTTCAAGATAACTTCATAAATCCCAGCATCTTTCTTGGAAAACTAAGAGGAAATGGAAACACCATGTTGCAGATTATAGCAGCTTCAGAGAATGGTGTTTGCATTTTTAAGGTCCTGTGGTTTATAGACCCTCAGTCAAATCACACACTTAACAAACATCTGGCCAAGGAGTGATGAGGACTTCACAGATGAACCTGTCTGTCATCATTTGACCTGCTAGCAGTCCTGATTTTTCATCCTCTAAGATTATAATTGATTTTAGACTTAAATTCCTTATCCTTTACTCTGCCTTCATGTTAAAAACTAATGATCACATATATTTGAACGATATGTTCTTTTAGACAAAACGTAGATGAAAATCTGTACTTAACTGAATACTGTGTCTGATTGTCTCTGTACTTTTGGGAACAAGTTATCATGAGGCTTAAGAGCAAACCAAGAAGAATCCACTTAATAGTCCTGCCACTCACCCAACTATGAAAAGAGGTAGTTCAGAGAGGCCAGAGTTGGTGCTATCTAGCCAATACTGGTGGGATATTGGATAGCTGACAAATCCATGCCTTATCACAAGGTGAGAGAAGCTTTTGTGTTCCTATGGCTTGTTTTTTGGGTGATGTCAGGGCAGGGATCTTGGAGCAGCAAGAAGTAAGGTGCTAAAAATGTGTGGGGCAAAGGCATACAGAATCTAGTCTCTTTTTTAGAAGAATGTAGGGTACAGAACTAATATACTTACATTTCACACTTACAGTCACCTACCTCTGTTATAAGCAGGGTACATATACCATCCTTAAAGTCATGCTTTTCATCCACTGATATCTCTCTTTCATCTTTGTACCATACAATATGAGTCTCCTTCTTAATATTTGCCACCTAGAAGAAAAACCATAATTATACTTCTTGAAATAGGGGGCTGCTACTCTTACAAAACTAAATAGTTCTTAACATAGCATTGGATAGAACAGAAAGCTTAGAAGAGCTTAGAAGACGCAGATTTCTTTTTAACTTTATTTTTTTCAGTGTTCCAAGATTCATTGTTTTTGCATCATACCCAGTGCTTCCTCCTTAATACCCACCACCATGCTCACCCAACCCCCCCACACCCCTCCCCTCCAAAACCCTCAGTTTGTTTCTCACAGTCCACAGTCTCTGGTAGTTCATCTCCCCCAAGGGAGCTGGGGGAAATCGGAGGGAGAGAAGACATAGATTTCTAAAGGGATCAACTGAAAGCTATTTTAATTGATAAAGAGTTTAAAATAAAATAGATACAAGTGAATAAACCTAAATCAATAGCATTTCTATGTCCAACAATAAAAATTGATTTTAAAACTGTCTGGTGGAAACAAAACAAAACAAACCAAAACAAAACCTGTCTGGTAGGCAGAAAAGAATAGATATGTACATGATAGCAGGCAGACTTAAATAAAATAAATAATAATAATAATAAATATCTGAAAATCATGGGCAGACACATCCCATCACATTAAAATATAGCTTGTGTCACACACACAAAAATCCTTTATCAAAAGAACAGAATGAGTAAGTATATATCTAAATGAGTAAATATGTATCTAAATATTTTATTTTTTATTTTTTAAAGTTTATTTATTTATAGTTTCTACATACATGGAACTCAGACTCACAAGTCTGAGATCAAGAGCCACATGGTCTACTGACTGAGTCATCCAGGCACCCCTCTAAATATTTTTAAAAAGACTAATGAAGTTTTGCAAATAAATGTAGAAGGTAAGTATGTTTTTAAAAACATTTTTAATTAAAATATTTTCAGGTTTATTGAGATAAAATTGACATATAATATATAAGTTTAAGGTAAATATATTGATTTGAGATATGTATATATTATAAAATGATTACCACAATAAGTTTAGTTAACATCCATCAACTATGACTTAATAAATTAATTCCTTAGCAATTTTGAGGAAACATTTAAATCCTATACCTATACAAACTTCAAATAGGCTAAACACACTCATACAGCTAAAGGGATCTTGAGCTTTATCTACAATGTTTGAATTTTCTACAAAGAAGAGTATATTCATGTATTTCTTATATAATTAAAATTATATAAAATTATATAAAAAAGTAAAAGACTTCATACAAATCAAGAAAAAAATCCCTAACACCTAGATGATGACTGAAGAAATGAACACATAATTCCCCAAAGAGGAGATATAACCACAAAACAAACAGATGAAAAAAAATGTATAAGGTAATTACAATCAAGGGTATGCAAGCTTTAAAATGTTAAAAACTTTCTGTTAATAAATGAAATAATATGGGATCAGGAGGAGACAAACCATGAGAGACTCTTAATTTCACAAAACAAACTGGGGGTTGCTGGGGGGAGGGGGTTAGGGAGAGGGTGGTTGGGTTATGGACATTGGGGAGGGTGTGTGCTGTGGTGAGTGCTGTGAAATGTGTAAGCCTGATGATTCACAGAACTGTACCCCTGGGACAAATAACAGAATATGTTAATATAAATATATATATATATATATATATAATATATATATATATATATATATATTAACATAAAGTAACATAAGAACCAACACTGGTAACAACTTTATAGTGAAACCAGCACACACAAACATTCTTTATAATCCTGTAAACGGGTCCCTGAATTATAGGAAGTAACTATTACTAGGCGACATCACTTCTGATAAAAATGACCCCTGACTGGGAAAAAAGCTGGGACTAGGAGAGACTAGAAATGGATTCCACAGCTTTAGGTTTCCCTAAGTATGCTGACACTTGTAATTTGGGCATGCCCCTCATGGGGACCGCTGGAAGCTCTGCCTAGGGAATTGTTACAAGAGGTATCGGATGCTTAGAGTATGAAGTATTTTTAAAGCCATTGCATTTCCTACACTGACCAAAGTAGGTCTTGTCCCCTTGCACCTTAGCTGTCATCAGGGGGTGGTAAAGTGGATTCCTGCAGGTAAGGAGTGCCCAGCACTGCCTTGCAGGCAAGCTGGGGTTCTTGTCCTATATTCTGTTGAGTAGAGTAGTTCCAAATGGGGCTGGCCCACGATAGTCTCCTGAATCTAACTATACATACAATAACTATACATTCATTAACTATAATGAATATATAAATTGCTAAATGTACCAAAATTGCTATAATCATGAAACAAAGAGCAACGGCAAGACAGAGGAAAGTTCAGTCTACCTGGACAGAGAAGGGAAAGGCTTTACAGAAAAGATGACTAAGCTGGGCCTAGAGAAAGGATTTTGTCAGAGAAGCTGAAAGAAGATCACTTTAGGCACTGGAACAGCATGAATACATAATGTATGATTATTCAGAATCTCTTTCTACATTCAGAATCTGGGCAAGGGGCTGATCCTCCTGAGGAAAGCCATTGAAACAGGACACTAGAGTTCACCTCCCAGAAGGCTAGTGTAACAGGTAGAACAGAAAGAAGGAGGATAGACATGTGGGTCTCAGGGAAGGCATGGTTTATGGGGTGGGCAGTATGAAGGAGAAAGCGAGTCAGGGGCAACATGGCCGTGGACAGCCAAGAGGAGAGGGCTTTGGGTGGTGCCTGAGAAACTGTTTTTCAGGAAGTTTGCCATTTCCTGAGAGGCTAAAAAAAGCCTAGACTTTATCTTTGGACATATTTCTGGTAGACTGCTGTTCCTTTAAATGTCATCAGACCTAGAAGAGATGGGAGCACTTGGGTTCTGACTTTTACAATGCCAATGCCAAACCCACGCTTCTACTTTGGAGTCACTGTCTGTTGCCATGACCTTCACACTCCAGCCTCAAAACATTCTGATGACTCACTCAGCTGAACACACCATGAGCTAAGGTACAAAATGATTCAGAATGTGGTATGGACTTCTATTTCTAAATTTTTCCCTAGGCCTAATGAGACGATTGGTCATGAGCTGCAAACTCTTGACCAAGCCTCTTCCATCCTGGCAGCACACTGGCTTCAGAACCCACAGCTGAGCTAGCCAATACTCAAAGGTATTGTTGCCTCAGTCATGCAAGCTAGATAGGAAATTGCTACACTTCTATGGAAAGACAGTGTATCTGGAATGACTGTGTAATACATCTATTACTTAGAATGAAGATTTGGCCTGAAACAAAGACATTATGAGATTCTTCTGAGATTAATTTATTTTTAATGGGGGCAGGGGAGAGAAGAATGAATAGGCAGAGCACAAAGGCTTTTTAAGGCAGTGAAAAAACTCTGTATGATACTATAATGGTGGATAAAGGTCATTATATATTCATCTAAACCCACAGAATATATAATGCCAAGAGTGAACCTTAATGTAAACTGTGGACTTCGGGCAATTATGACATGTCCATGTAGAATCATCATTTGGAACAAATTGGTGACTCTGGTGGGGGGATGTTGATGAAGATGCTGGCTATACAAGTATGGGGACAGGGGCTACCGGGGAAATCTCTGTACCTTCCCTGCAATTTTGTTGTGAACCTAAAACTTCTCCTAAAAAACATAAAGTCTTGATTTAAAAAGAGAAGAGTCCTTATCAACTAGGGTGAAATTAGTAGGTGCAATCATCTTATCTTCCCATATTTTTATGTTGTTTTATTTTATCTTATTTTCGGTTTCATTTTATGTTATGTATCTTCCCAACCAATGATTACAGTAATAATCAATGGTAAGAATGTGTCACTTAGCATTTTGGTTCAAATGGTGATGAAAAATTGATCTTTCCTTTCTCACATTCTATGTTATTTTTATTTCACTTGTATCAAATATTTAAAATTTACCTACTTCTTACCCTGCATTTCTTCTTCTTCTTCTTCTTCTTCTTCTTCTTTTTTTTAAGATTTGCTTATTTATTTTCGAAAGAAAGGAAGAGAGAGGGCGGGCAAAGGGAAAGAATCTCAAGATATTCCCCACTAAGTGGGGAGCTTGACACTGGGCTGGACGTGGGGCTCAAGTCCCCTGACCCACGAGATCCTGACCTGAGCCAAAATGGAGTTGGATGCTCAGCCTATTGTGAAACCCAGATTCCTCCTTACCTTGCATTTCAATAGTACATTACATTCACCAGTCACTTCCCAGCTCAAATACTCAGCAAAATGAGGACCTAGAAAATTTTAATGGTCAATAATCACTCTATTAATCACGAATGCAAAATCAAAGCTCATTCTTAAATTCTAAAATGATATATGTATACAAAGTATATTTATATACATAAATATATAAAGTGATACTTTAAAATTCAAGATTAGTTTTCAAATATTTTAAACTGACATAAATTTAATAATAAATATTTTTAATTTCTTTTTAATTTACCAGGGCATTATTAACATTAGCAATAATATACACTTAAATTTGTTACGGAATTAATCTTGGAATATTTTTTTCAAGAAATACAAAGTTTTTCTCTTTACTCACTGCCCATTTTTACCTTGTTTCCTGATCCATTCTTGCCGCTGGAATTCGGCTTCTTTCTGGAGTTTTTTATAAACTAAAATAGAAAAACAAAGAAGTATGAATTGAGTTGAGTGGTATAACTGTATATGCCAGCCACTGTGCTGACTTATATTCCTTTTATTTTTTTTTTTAAGATTTCATTTATTTGTTTATCAGAGAGAGAACAAGCAGGGGGAGAAGCAGGCCTCCTGCTGAGCAAGGAGCCTGATGTGGGACTAGAATCTAAGACCCTGGAATCATGACACATGCTGACGGCAGATACTTAACTGATGTAGCCACCCAGAGATCCCTATATTCATTATTATAATGTACTTATACATCATGACAACCTATTTAAGTTTTTATAATGAAGGAAGAGGCTAGGAAGGTTAAGTAAATCGTTCAAGGTCATGAAGCAAGGAAATAGTGAAATAGTATTGGATGTTGCAAATGTAGAGATTTGGCCAGCCTTTCTAAATGCCACATTTGTTAAATGCCACATTTTACATGTTGGTAGTTTCTATAGTGGCTTATGGCAACTGACATATAATTCAGTTATATAGTAGAATTAATTGATCTGGCATGAACCACTTGTGCATATTTTTCTTCTTAATTTAAGTAGTTTAAAGTACGTACACAGTATAAAGTACTATCATTGTTTCTGAGATACAGATGCAGTCTTTGTTGTATTGCAATCTCCTTAACTGGAGAATTTTAGTAATAAATACTTGTTTAGACAGGAGATCATTTAACTGCAGTCTTCCCTGTGGACTAAGGTTAAATCTGGTGAAATACTGTGGAAAGTATTCACTGAAATTGGATTCCAATGTTTGAAATACAAGAAACATTTCCTGCTGCCTTCCACATGACCACTTTGATATCACAGGGTATTTGCACTGAAGGGAACAGTGAAGTCTTTGAGTTAATGTGCCACAGACTTCTTACCATCTCCAATGAGAACAAGAGTGGAGTGGCCGGTTGCTTTTCCATCTTGAAGCTGGAAAGTATATGTTCCCTCATCGTCATCCTGTAGCTTTTCCATGAACATTTCAATTATGCCAGTGTTTCGGTCAATATGCATCTTGTATTTCTTCAATGTGGAAAGGAAAACAGAAATCAGTGAGGAAGATATGATGCTGATGCCTGATGGAATAAATGCAAACTCCGAGGAATCATAATTTTAACAAAATTTATTGTTAACTTTTTTTTTAAGATGGGCTTTCAAAATCTTGTTCCCTAGAAAAAGAAAAATAGGATGTGGCACATATGACCTTGACCAGAACTGATTGCTATTAAGTCTTATATTTAATTTTTTTAAATACAAATAAAGTTCTGTTATCCCAAGTCAGAAATGTTGCCAAAAAGGTGTTTTTAGATTCCCATTTTACCTTCCAGATTACATTCGTTTTAATTAGCAGAATAATGCAAAACAATGTGACGGACATGTTTTTGTCTCATCCATTGCTATATCCCTCACATCTTGGGCACACAAGGTCTATAGCAGGCAGTTAATAAATATATGTGGAATTAATATGTAAATAAGAATGCCTCCAAAATATGTGAAGTCCATTTGTTCCTAATAAACTGTACTCACCCTACTGTTCTGTGCTTATTTTATATGTTGCTTAGGCAACTTTTTTTCAATGTAAAGATAAATCTTAGCCTCTCGGCATAAAAGCACAGGTTCTATAGTGGATTTTACTTAATGAAGTTTTCCTATAAAATGTCACAGAATGAAGGCTCAGGTCTGGTATCAGCTCTGCGCTGCAGTTCTTGCTCCAGAGTGTTCCCTGCAGGAAGCCAGTCTGCAACTGAGACCACATTTTTGCTTTGCTTTTCTCTACATTAGCTTGTTTCCCTAATCCCCACTCTTGAGAGAAATTCTATTTCAGACTGTCCTTCTAGGGAACTTAGCCTACGACACTGATTTCCATCAACGAAATAGTGTAAGAACTAACTGCAATGACAATGAACAGTTCTTCAAGTTCAGAGCATGTATGTGTATGTGTGCATGTGGGCAATAGCAAGAGAGTCTGTGTGAACACATAAAGGAGAGTGCATCGATGCACATGTGTGCACCAGTGGTCCCTAAACGGCTGTGGCAGAAGACAATGATGCCAACAATGCTTTTTTCTTCCCCTCCACTGGCTGGGTGATGAACACAGCCATCAAGGAGAATATTTTGAAAATGGAGAAGATGGGCCACCGTGGAATCTGTGTGACTTATTCAGGTTCTATACACGGTTGCTAAATGAGCTGAAAAATATATTACATTTTCTTTTTTTTTGCTATTTTATGTTATTCATTCTCCTCCTCACTAATGAATCCTGAAATGTTTTTAAAACATATCTTGATGAAAGGAGAACAGGTTGTTAATAATGGCCACAAATCACACCTCTCTCCCATCTTTTGAGTCTCTCATTTATACCTGTGATAGCACAGTAAGAGCCAGAGCTCCTAACTCCAGGTTCTTCAGTACCACGGGGTACTGGCCTGATTCTGGGAGGACAAATAAAGTGCAAATGTTGTAACTCTGTCTATGGAAACTATGCTTCTATTAAAAGCAAAGCAAAGAGTAGATATATACAATCACCTATGTAAAGAAGACACCAATAGACACACACACACACGTGTAGAAAAAGACCGAAAAGTATAAATCAATGTGTATATTAAAAAGCTGTAAGAATTTGTGATTTGTCTTTTCTGAATCTTTACAATTTTTTTTACAATAAAAATGTATTTTTTCCCAGAAAAGTAATGAAAGATATTTTTGCTGCATTTTTTTCTGAGCCATTGGAACAATGGACGTCATTTCCTCCCCATGAAGAACCAAGTTCCTGCTAAGATTTCTAACGTGAGTTATATGAGTTCAGGTAAGCACGCTGTCTCCTCTGCTTCTCAGGAGAAAAGCTGTATTTTCCCAGGTAACCATACTTCTTGATTTGCCTGGGACAGTTTCGGTTTGATTCTTGTCCTGGAAAAACTATTCCTAGAACCCTCTTCCATTCTCAATAGTGTCCCAGTTTGGATAATATGACATAATCAATCTATATTTTCCTCTACCTATTTTCTTTTTTACATGTGAAATGCCTTAAACTCTCCCACCTACCCCACAAACCAGTGGTTTTCATAAAACTTACCTGCATTTTAATAGGGCTCCCTTAGCACATTGTACAGTGATATGTTTAGAATCTAAAAAGTACGAAACATACCGGCCCTTCAAAAATCTCCTTGTCATTAAATATGTAGGTGACTTTGGTGTTGCCAGACAGCTTCTCAGCCTGCATCCAAAACCGGACTTGGCCTTTCTCCAAGATTTCAACTGCCAACTCTGACTTAATTGGGACAGCTATGCAAAATAAAAACAAAAATAGTAATTTTACTGGTAACCAATTGTATTAATACCAATTTTTCAGTGAAAAAACACTCAATGGAAATGATAGTAGAGCACCTTGCTTCTTACAAAACCTGGAGACAGTAAGAACATCGTACGGAAAGAATGATGTTCAGGGATGGAAGATGTGGGTTCTAGTCCTGCTGCCACTTTGGGCAAATCATTCATCTTCTGTGAGTCATAGCTATCTCAACTGTAAAAATAATAAGGAAGGTAAACTTAACTCCAGGGTTCCTTCAGCTAATTTGTGTGACTCTCCGCTGTGGCTTTAGGAACAATAACAAAGTGTGATGAAATAGTCTTGGGCTGGCCCCAGGAGAGCTGAAGCCTAGTCCAACATCAGCAACTGTGTGATATTAGGCCGGTCCCTTCACTTATCTGGGCCTCAGTTGACTCATTTATAAATGAATGAGATTGTACCAAATATCCTAAATTATCAAGAGATTTTCCAGCTCCAACATTCTATAATCTTAATTACTTCAAAATACTGGGAAAGGAGCTAAATTTTATTTTTTTCAACAATTTAACTCACTTTAGAGGTTCTTTCAAATGTTTTTAAAAATGAATTTCAAAACAGAACTAATTTTGATGATATACACAAGATGAGCTAGCTTATCATTTAAATTCTATCCACCCCATTGGATTGCCAGTTCAATCACACTCCTAGACAAGGCAACATTTTTCAGAGGCAAATAAGTGAGTCACTATTAACAAGATATATTAAAATACAGCATGGCTTGCCTCACAAAGAACGTGAAGGAACCATATGGTATCCCTGACATACACCTGTATCACTTAAGACATTTGAGTCTGGGTGTAATTTTGGAAGTTGTCTGATATCTCTGAAAAACAGTTTTCTAAATTTCTTGAAACTTGAAAATGTTCTCTATAAAGGCTCCTCCAGCCAATGGTTTTGTATCAGAGGTAGCTCCAAGGCAAACTTTGTTGAAAACCAAGGTGGTCTCTCAAAGTTTAGTAGTCCTTCCTTTCTTTTAGGAGAAATCACCAGCCTTTGCTTTCTCTAAATGGTGCTTAATCTAATCTCAACATTTCAATAGATGCTACATTTTGAATTGTAAGTTTCCCAAACTTGTATCAAATGTACGTCAGAATTTCTTTGTACTTATCCTAAAAATATCCTTTCCAAACTTTAAGGGATCCCTTTCATTTGCACTGTTCCATAGTCATTATGAAACTCAGTTATAGACTTGTTCCAGTGAGGAACTAAACAGAGGCTCAGATATCATCTACTGAGGGGTGTCCGTGATACACAGAAGATGGGCTCTGATGTCACACTGTGACTTTGGACAGGTTTCTCCTCTTGAAAGCTCATGCTCCTCACTGCTAACATGGGTATTGTCTGCCCCATAAGACCACCAAGAAGACTGAATATGGTACCAGACAACACTAAGACACTGTGAATAATGAATGACCAGTGCTCAAGAAGGGTGAGTTCTTTGCTCTCCTCATTTTACTGATGACAAAACTGAGCCCCGGGACATAAAGGAACATAACAGATATGTTAGTAACATATGTGGGTAGCAGAGTTGAGACCAGGGTTATTCCCTCTATTCTGTGCTCCTCTTGGTTCTCTGGCTGTCCACTCTAAAGAACAGTAGTGGTTGGGTAGTGAGTATCATGGCAGACTCGAGGGTTGTGAGAGCAGAGGCTAAACTTTCTCCTTACAGGACACTCCTGCTTGCCACAAGTAATTCTTAAGGAAAATGGAGAGTAGAATTTCCTGAGAAAGTCTGAAGACCTCATTCTGGGAAATCTAATACATGAGTGATGCAGTTACTTAAGGGGCCTAGAGTGGTGATGGAGAAGAAAGGGCATGTCCTCCTGGAAGTTTCAAGCTCCCTTAGTGTTCACTGCCCTCTCTGAGTAATAGGAACATCACTTGAGGAAACACTGGCCACCAGGAATCACCAGAGAGGGCGTGGTGGCAAACAGCAGGTGTACACACATTAATAGTCATGTCCTGCTCAGGTGCTATAAAGACCACTTGGACTTAACCACAGGTATCCATGATGTACATCTGGTCTAGTTACTTAAATTCTCCAGACCTCAGAGTCTATACCTCTAAAACGAAATCACCTTAGAACTGAGACTTTTAAGGTCACTGTTGAGTTTAAATGGTATACTCCATTTCAGCACCCTACAAGTACTCTGGCATATAATAAGTGCTCTATAAATTTGGCTATTAATATTTTGGTACCTCTCTCCTCCTCCAGTGGCTTCAACAATACCCTAGAACTATCAATTATAAAATATATTGACACCTAAGAGGACATACTAAAGAGATGCAATTTATATATATGTGTTTGCATATATCTGTACACATAGAGTATATGTGCACCAGAGGGATAATAATCAAGAGATATTATGCAGGATGTTGACAATACTGAATTATACCTTCCATCACCTCCCTCACAATACCTTGGAATCTTCAAGTAAGCTGTCTCTCTACACTGCAGCTTAATATCAAAATCAACTAGGCTATTTTCTGTTTTTAGCTTTCTACATTTTTATTTTTTCCTTCATCTCGGTCCTAAATTTCCTTACAGTCCTTTCTCTGGCAGTTAATTTGTTCCAGCAAAATATCTATTTTTTGTAGGTTTAAGGCATATGCTCAGTGGTTTTCAAAATATTTTTGAAAACAGCTTAAAATAGAATTACTGCACCAAGGGATAAAGGAACAGCATACTCTTTATTACATTCTATAAGAAACAAGACCCATTTAAAACCTTATAAAATCTCATGAAAAGACTTAATGATATGTCAACATTTACCTAGAGGAAGTGGGTATAAATTGAGAAATTAGATCTGCTGTTTTGACCCTTCCTCAGATCTCTGAAAATATTCATGTAGTCAGGCTGATCTAATAGAAGTGGGAGGAAGAAAAGTGTGGGAGCTGTATTCTTGAAAATGCTGCTCCAATGGGCCAAGCAAATCTCCCTTGGGTTAGGAGATCTGATAATTGCATGTCAGAGTTTCTAACACATGTTGAGTTCTCTCTCTGCCTACCTAAATGCCACACGAGTTTTCTGCTACACTCTCTCCTAGAACCAGTAATTAGAGTAAACATGCTTATGCAAAATAAATATCTCAGCATACGTGACAGTGATATCAGACAATTACTGTCTTCAAGTCCATATGATCACTGAACACCAGGGAGGCTTGGGCACTTCCAATTCAACAGTAATACCCCATGTTGTCTCATCACCATCCTTTAACCTAAATGTAAACACTGTTTGGACCAGCTGTTGCCTAGACACTTTGCCAATGTTTACTGTCCGACTAACTAGATTAGTGAATGCTGCTGTTTCTTTCCGTTTCCACCAATGTTTGGGAGGAGACAGTGTGATCACGAATGGGGTCTGGCTGTGTTCAATATAGTGACCCTCTTTACCACTCCCTACTTCACAGCCCTGGGGACATGAAGGGAGAGCATACTGCACAGCTTGTAGACAGAGCTTCTACAAGTGGGTTTTTCTAGGATAACTGCTGTTTCAATATTTATATTTTTCCTGAAAAGTTCAAGGGTCTCTCACAGCATCTCTATTCGGTAGGTGCTATAAACGATTACAACAGCCAGTTCTAGAAAGGAAACTAAGACATGGGAAATTAAAGTTGAGTTGCTCAGGTTCGTTGAATGGATCAGAAGTACAGAATATAGAAAGGACAGGCCAAACTTCTACCTTCCAAGCAATTAAAAAATAATAATAACTTTGAAAATACCATTCACAATATTACTTTTCCAATTTTGTGGTGATTTAGTGTACAGACGAGAAATGGTTCTCTCCCTGAGTTCAGAAAGTTTGTGTTCTATATCCACACTTCACAGACACCCCACTGTGCTTTGTTGAACAAAGTTGATTTTGAGAACATAACAGCTGAGGACAATAATCACTAACACTCAGCCTCAGGATAGAACAAGCAATCCTTGGGAATGGAAAAGAAGTCAGGCAATTAGTTCCAGAGCAGTGAGTGTTTCTTTTTTAATCACAGCCTTCACTGGGAATTTTGGGAAAGCTACAGACCTTTCTCCTAGGAAAATGGACATATACAAACATACAAGGTTTTGCCTGTAGTGTGGGTCACGATATAGTTTACTGAGTTCCTGAAAAGTCTGTATTGGTGAAGGAGCTGTATTTTAGGGTCTAAAGAGTAAAACAAAACAAAACAAAATGAAACAAAATTCGTGACTTAAAAGAGTGAGTGTGTATTATCATTCTTCATTTGTTTTCTCAAACTTCAGGGTATATAACCTGGATAACCCACCAGTTTGACCAACAGATATCAATGACAAGAGAACTTATCAGGTCAGTGGAACTTTCCGAGTATCATTTCAGACTTCTTTCTCTTCTTTTAGGTGTGGACTGTGAAATTTAATCTTTTATGTGGAAAGTACTTTATTGAAGAGTTTGTTCAGAAGAGATAGTTCAGAGAGATTCTTTTTCTGACTAGGACATCTTTACCTCATTTTCCAGGAGTTTAAAATGGTAGATAATGTCGTTAGATTATCTTTATTTAGAAGTGTGATTCTTCTGTTAAGTGCTAACATTAAATTGCTTAGGAAGAGATTAGTTTGCCTAAAAAACATGTGAGTTAATGTATACAGGATCATATAATATATAGGATTCCAAAGTACATAGGCAAAAAGTAAAGAACTTAATTACTCAGCTATGACACCTGTGTAACCTACTACTTCACTGTGTAACAGTATGGGATGTGTTTTCTATGTTAGTATCTGTATCTCTTTAGAACAATGGCCAAGATAAAAGCAGCCCTTCTGGAAAGTGCATTTGTAGCTAAAGTGTATATTCCATTAGGTATTCTTAAAAGCCTCTTCTCTTAGTCCTGTCAGTGTTGTCGTCTGACCTATTCCAGAAGTCACCACCTAAACCCTGTGGATGTACTGTGGACACTTACTTGGGAACTTGTGTTCTTGGCTGAGAGCTAGTAAACGTTTCAGCTCTGTAGGGAGAAAAAAAGAAAAATTAAACTTGAACTACCAAAACAAAAGCCGCTTGATTCTAGAGGATCACTCAATGATGAATCAAAGCAGCGTTAGACTTGTGAATGGATTGATTTTTTTTAAAGATTTTATTTGTTTATTTGACAGAGAGAGATCACAAGTAGGCAGAGCAGCAGGCAGAGAGAAAGGGGGAAGCAGGCTCCCTGCTGAGCAGAGAGCCCAATGTGGGACTCTATCCCAGGACCTGAGCCGAAGGCAGAGGCTTAACCCACTGAGCCACCCAGGTGCCCTGATATTTTTTTAATTAAAGATTTTAATTTATTTATCAGAGAGAGAAAGCACACAGGGGGAGCAGAGGCCAGAGGGAGTGGGAGAAGCAGGCTCCCCACTGAGGCCCTATGAGGCACTTAATTCCAGGACCCTGGGATCATAACCTGAGCCAAAGGCAGATGCTTAACCAACTGAACCACTCAGGTGTCCTAATAAATGGAATGATTTTAAAATTACCTTCCTCATCGATCAAGTAGCTTGACCCTATTCCATCAGTGTCCGTTACATCACAGGAATAAATGCCCAGGTCTTCTGTCCCCAGGTCCTTGAAGGTCATTTTCGTCCTGCGGAACAGAATACTCTTGTAAGAAGGGAGGCTGTGTGGGATTTATGATCTAGCAAATTCTTCCTTGCTCTCTTTCCATAAACATCCTCACCATTGCTTTAAGATTACAGAATTTCATAAAATAATGAGAATCACCATTAGAGCTGACTTTATGTCAATCAAAGCTTTTCTAGCATCACAAATGAGATAACATATGAGAAAGCTTTTTAACTGAAATAACATGAAAAGTACTTTATAAGAACTGTTATTTTTTAAGGCTGACATTTGTTATTATTTTTTACATGACCAGATATAAAATATTTGTGATTTCATTCCGTTATACTAAGTATTTGAAATAGAAAGCAAAGAGCTTACTTCAGTCTCCTATCATGAAAATAAAACCCCATTATTATGACTGAAGCAGTACATACTTGTTGCCTTTGCTTTCAATCTCTAATCGGGGAGAGTCCTTTGTGGATACATAATCTTTGGACCAGTTGAACTGAGAATTTGGAGCCATCTGATCACATTCAAAGTTCAGTGAAATTACTCCATCATCATCCACGTTTACAACAACCTCTTTGGTTCCTAGAAGATCCAAAACAAGGCACTGATTATTTCCTGATAGAAATTAATGAAGTAAGAATTCCTTACTTTGGGATTCATTACTGTAGCCTCAAACCAGGGCCTTGAGCCAGTGCATGGGAAAATCTCCAGCTGCTCACTGTGAATGCACAATCCTACTTTACAATTCAACTTTTATACTGCAGCAGGGAATTAAATGAATGTGCCATGTTTTTCTGGTAAAGCCAACACCATGGACAGTATTCTTTGCTTAGGGCTGAACAAAAATTGCTTGATGTGACTGAAGGTACAGTGGAAGGAGTGGGTTGGTCATAATAAGGACAAGCCAGCCTGAGGCAAAAAGAAAGCTGAATAATCCTTATCAGGACCAAATCAATGACTTTTGCTTCGATAACATCCATATCCACCTACTCATCAGAAAAGGACAGTTAAGAAATAAAGAAACCAAGGGGAAATTGAAGGGGAGAAAGTAGAGGTAGTAAAAATTGCCTGTGTTCATAGGCTTAATGTTTATTAATCATTTAAAAATGGAGAACTACATGGAAACTCAAGGCCAAGATCTTTCTCTGTTGATCAAGCAACCATAAATCAATCAAAAGGTGCCTCTCTGGATGAGAATGACAGCGACCTAAACATGACTGTTATCAAACTGTATGGAAATTGAAATGGAAATGAATTTCAAGAGATCCAGATGTTTAAAGAAGACTGGTTTTTAGATTTAAAAGAAAAAAATTCAGGTAGTGCTTTGAGTTCTTGTATTTTTGAGAGTTATAGCAAATTGCACTGGCATCTAATTTAGCAATTTAGAGTTCATACAGCATATAAAATATTCCCATCTATGCTTAACTCCAGTTTGAAAGGTAAAATGTACTTCTCAAGTTGACACTCATTTGATTACCAGTCTAAACTCAGTTTGTTTCCATATGTTAGGAAAAATATATTTAATCTCAGAAAGGTACAGCTTTGTCTTCAAAAGGGCATTAAAAAAGATCTTCCAATAGACACTGCCAAAAGATTGAAGGTCTTCTCTCTAAATTGTGTTGTAAGAAGCCAGCATCCTGGCCTATTGTGCAATAAAACTTGTCAGGGGAAAAAAAACCTGCAAAATTCCTCCCAGGGGAAGGCCAATAGAAAATAGTGCCCAAACAATGTGTGGCAACATGAAGATCTTGATTTGTAAGCCAGGAAGCTGATTTCATTTTGTCTTTATTGATGACAGGGTGTGTGCTTCTATTATAAGCCTCTAAAAAGTGATTTTTTTTAAACACATGAAATGCTTAAAGAAGACTAGTTCTAGAGATTTTTAAAATTATTTTTTTAAATGAAAGTGTTCTTTTCATATTTGGTGATAAACTGAAATAATGATCCAATAAGCATTAAATTATATTTGAATGAAATGTCCACCATTTCATTACTTTTAAGGGTGAGTCTACCCTACTGGAAGTTGCAGACCATGTTCTAGTGATACTCCTGATAACATATGATGAATCCTCATCATCCACTACTGTATAACAAAAAGTGAAAAAGTGTTCTCATTAAAAGTTAAGACTAACATGTAAGAGGGCTGAGGTTCAGACAGTGTTATGATACAGAGCATGGTTGAGTCACAAAGAGAATAGAAATAAGAAAATTTCTGTGTATATGTATTGTTATGTAGAGGAAAGATGTGATGGAGGTTGACTAAACCTTCCTTGCTCTTTGCATAATATCTATTTTGGAGGCATGACAGATTGTTCATATTAATCATTCATTGTCTTCTCTGTAATCCCTTTCAAAAGGAAGTGAATCATCCATATGCTTGCTGTTTATTATATTGGAGGTATGATTTAAGTTTACAACAGAAAAAATATTGCTTAGGTTAAGAATTGTGATTTTTTTTTTATTAAGGTGAAAGATCTGACTTTTTTTGCGAAGGAGTCACAAAACTGAAAGAATATGAATATCATAGTTAGCTTAGCCTTTCTCTCCATTCCACAGAGAGCCTTTGCACTGTAACATTTCACCCATCTGGAACCCTGCTCCAAACCAAGAAGTAAGGAAAACAAGCCTCTGAGAGGCAGCACTGATGTGACAAAGTCCACACACTTGTATTCCTGGACACTCAGGAGAATTTCATAGATTGTCCCTTGGAATCTATTTATATTTCACTTGAGATTATTCTAGGAAGTTATTTGGTTGGGTTCCATCAGTAGATTAAACCTCCAAAACAGAGGGAAGTAAAAAGCTACCATCAGTAGGCACAATGAGAATAAGGAAAATGAGAGTAGGAGAGGAGGAAGAAAACCTAAATGCAGGCACAAAGACATTGTTTAATAGAGGAGTGAATGGCTCCTCGCCCCATAATGACATCACTGTATCCCAACACTGTACAATAAATAAGATTGATCCTTATGGCCCTGAGTCACACAGAAAAAGGTAGATAAGGTTCAGTATGCTGCATCCAAGGTTGAAAAGTACATACTAACATGTCTAATCTATTTTATAAGAATTTCCATCAGAGAGTTTTAGAATTAATTTTAAAGTATTGATGCTTTAGCAGTAAATTCTCAGGTAAATGGAACAACTGGGAATTTAGAACAATAATTCGTAGAGGTTTTTCTCTTTTTTTTAATTGAGGAAAAACTGGTCTATAAGATTATATAAGTTTCGGTATATAACACTATAATTCAACATCTGCATACACCACTAAAAGTCTAGCTACCGTTCATCACCATACAATTGAATCCCTCTACTCATTTTGCCCACCCCCCACCCTCATTCCCCTGTGATAACCACCAATCTGTTTTCGTATCTATGAGTTTGCTTTTGTTTTGTTTGTTCATTGTTTTAGGCTTTTAGATTCCACATGAGTGAAATCACATGGTATTTGTCTTTCTGCATCTGACTGACTTCACTTCCCATAATATCTTCAGACCCATCCATATTGTCAAATGCTTTTTCTGCATCTATTGAGATGAACATGTACTTGTTATCCTTCATTTTGTCAAAGTGATGTATCACAAGGATTGATTAGCAGGTATTGAACTCTCCTTGAATCCCTGGACTAAATCCCACTTAATCATGGTGGATGATCCCTTTGAATGTATTGTTGAATTTGACTTGTTAATGTTTTATTTAGGATTTTTGCATCAATGTTCATCAATGATACAGGCCTGTAATTTTCTTTTTTGTGGTGTCATCTGGTTTTGATATTGGGATAATGATAAAATGAGTTGGGAAGTGTTTTCTTCTTTTCAATTTTTTTTAGAAGAACTTGAGAAAGACAGGTATTGAATCTTTGAATGTTTGATAGAAATCACCAGTGAAGCTGCTCTGGTCCTGAACTTTTTTTTGTTGAGAATTTTTTGATTACTGATTCAATTTCCTTACTAGTAATCGGTATATTCAGATTTTCTATTGCTTCATGAATCAATCTTGGAAGATTGTATGTTCTGAGAAATTTGTCTAGTTCTTCTAAGCAGTCCTCTATGTTGGTGTATAATTGCTCATTGTCTCATGATTATTCATATTTCTGTGGTATCAATTGTAATATTGCCTCTGATTTCTAATTTTGTTTATTAGAGTCTTCTCCTTTCTTTTTCCCCCCTTGGTGAGTATAGCTAGTTTGTCAATTTTGTTTACCTTTTCAAAGAACCAGTTCTCAGTTTTACTGATCTTTCCCCTTTTTTTCCTAGTCTCTATTTCACTTATTATTATTCTAATCTTTACTATTCCCTTTTTTCTATTAACTTTAGGCATCATTGTTCTTTTTCTAGCTCCTTTGGGAGTAAAGTTAAATTGTTTATTTGAGATTTTTCTTGTTTCTTGAAGTAGGCCTGTATTGCTATGTATTCCTTCTTAGAAACACTTTTACTGCATCATTCCAAATATTTTGGTATTTTCTATTTTCACTTGTCTCTAGATATTTTTAATTGATTTTCTTTGATTATCTTGATGACCCAATGGTTGTTCAGTAGATTTGTTTATCTCAAACATTTTTGTGGTTTTTCTAGTCTTCTTACAATTGATTTCCAGTTGCACAACACTGTATTCACAGAAAATACTTGATGTGATTTCAGTGCTCTTGAATTTATGGAGACTTATTTTATGATTTAACATGATCTATACTGGAGAGTGTTCCATGTGCAGTTGAGAAGAATATTTATTCTGTCACTTTTGGGTGTAATTTTCTATATATATCTATTAAGTCCCTCCAGTCTAATGTATCATTTAAGGCTGATATTTCCTTATTAGTTTTCTGCTTGGATAATCTATCCATTGATATAAGTAAAGGTATT
This sequence comes from Mustela nigripes, assembly GCF_022355385.1. Taxonomy (NCBI): domain Eukaryota; kingdom Metazoa; phylum Chordata; class Mammalia; order Carnivora; family Mustelidae; genus Mustela; species Mustela nigripes. The sequence goes on along the minus strand of NC_081564.1, from coordinate 39,429,546 downwards.
AATGTCCCCTACTATTATTGTATTGCTGTCAGTTTCTCCCTTCAAGTCTGTCAATATTTGCTTTATATATCTTGGTGCCCCTTTATTGGGTGCACATATATATATATATATATATATATATATATATATATATATTTTTTTTTAAGATTTTATTTATTTATTTGACAGAGAGAGAGAGAGAGAGAGAGAGAACAAGTAAGCAGAGTGGCCGGCAGAGGGAGAAAGAGAAGCAGGCTCTCCACTGAGCAGGGAGCCAGATGTGGGGCTCAATCCCCGACCCTGGTATCATGACCTGAGCCGAAGGCAGCCACTTAACCAACTAAGGTGCCCCTGCATATATATTTATAAGTGTTATGTCTTCTTGCTGGATTGACTTTTTTATGATTATATGCCCTTGTCTGTTATTACAGTCCTTGTTTTAAGTCTGTTTTGTCTGGTATGAATATTGCTACTCCAGCTTTCTTTTCACTTCCATTTGCATGGAATCTCTTTTTTCATCCCTTCACTTTCAGTCTGCATATGTCTTTAGATCTGAAGTGAGTCTCTTGTACACAGAATATAAATGGGTCTTTTTTTTTTTTTTTTTTTTTTAGCCATTCTAATGGTCACTCTATATCTTTTGATTGGGGAGTGTAGTCTATTTATATTTAAAGTAATTATTGACAGGTATGTACTCACTGCTATTTTGTTAATTACTTTCTGGTTGTTTTTATAGTTCTCTTTCTTCCCTTGAAGTTTGGTGGCTTTCTTCAGTGTTATGTTTAGGTTCCCTTCTCATTTTCTTTATATATTTGCTCTAAGTTTTTGCAAAGTTATTTGCTCTAAGTTACTGCAAAGTTCACATATAACCTATGTATGTAACAGTATGTTTTGACTTCACAGTAACTTAAATTTGAATACATTCCAAAATTGTACATTTTTCTCTCACCCACATATTTTTATTTTTGATGTCACATTTTACATCTTTTTATTTATGCACCCCTTAACTAATTGTTGTGGTTTTTAAATTTATTTTGCTTTTTTCTTTTAACCCTCATACTTGCTTTACAAGGGATTGATTCACTATCTTTATAAATTTGCCTTTTCCAGTGAGATTTTTACTTTCTTATATTTTCTTATTATTAATTAGTGCCATTTCTTTTTGGTTTAGAGAACCCTCTTTAACATTTCTTGTAAGGCCAGTTTAGTGGTAATGAACTCCTTTAGCTTTTGTTTGTCTGGAAAACTCTTAATCTCTCCTTCAATTCTGAAATAACATTGCCAGGTAGAAAATTCTTGGTTGGGAGTTTTTTCCTTTTAGCACTTTGAGTATGTTATGCCACTCTTTTCTGGCTTGTAATGTTTCTGCTGAAAAATCTGTTGATAGCCTTATGGGGTTTCTTTTGTATGTAGTAAGCTGTTTGCTCTTGCAGCTTTTAAGATTTTCCCTTTAACTTTTACCCTTCTAATTATAATGTGTCTTAGTGTCATTCTCTTTGGGTTCATTTTATTTGTAACTCTCTGGGCTTCCTGAACCTGTATGTCTGTTTCCCTTCTCAGATTAGGAAAGTTTTCAGCCATACTTCTTCAAATAAGTTTTATGGCCCTTTCTCTCTTTCTTCTCTTTCTGGCACCCCAGGATTGCAAATGTTATTTATTCCTCTTGCTGTTCTTTCAGAGATCTCTTAAGTTATGTTCATATTTTTAAGTTCTCTCTTTTTTTTTTTTTATTACTCTGTCGGGTAAGTTCTTTTTTTTTTTTTTTTTTTTAAAGAGTTATTTATGAGGGAGAGAGAAAGGGTGAGAGATAGCACATGAGTAGGGGAGGAGCAGGAGGAGAGACTCTTCAAGCAGACTCCCCTCTGAGTGCAGAGCCCATCCAGGGCTCAATACAATGATCCATGGGATCATGACCTGAGCTGAAACCAAGAATTGGATGCTCTACTAACTGAGCCACTCAGATGTCCCTGTCTGCATCTGTTCTATTGTTTTATTCCAGCTCACTGATCTGATATTTGGCTTTATCCAGTCTGTTGTTGAATCCCTCTAGCATATTTTTCAGTTCAGGTATTGTATTTTTCAGCTTTGTAACTTATTTTTTTTAATTTTTAATTTTTTATAAAATATATTTTTATCTCCAGGGGTACAGGTCTGTGAATCACCAGGTTTACACACTTCACAGCACTCACCAAAGCACATACACTCCCCAATGTCCATAATCCCACCCCCTTCTCCCAACCCCCCTCAGCTTTGTAACTTCTATTTGGAACTTTCTTATATTTCCGATCTCTTTGTTGAGGATCTCACAATTGATCCATTTTTCACCTGGGTTCAGTGAACATCTTTATGATTATTACCTTAAACTCTGTATCAGGTAGGATGCTTATTTCCACTTCATTAATGTCTTTTTCTGATGTTTTGTCTTGTTCTTTTATTTGACACATATTCTTCTGTCCTTTCATTTTTTTCCTGACTCTCTGTGTTTGTTTCCATGTATTAGGTAAATCAGCTACCTCTCCCAGTCTTAAAGGAGTAGACTTGTGTAGAAAATGTCATGTGGAGCACAGAAGTGCAATCTCCTCTGACGGCCGAGCTGGATTATCAAGTGGTACCCCCTGTGTGGACTGATGTACCTATGGGCAGTGGCAGGTCTGTGTCTGCAGCTTGACATGGGCAGGGTTGGTGTCTGGCCCACCTGCAATGCATGGCTGAGCTGTGGTACTGTTCAGGTTCCTGAATGGCCAAGTTTGGTCTCCATGCAACTTGGAGAACAGAAAAACCTGCTTAGTTGCTGTCTCAATTGTCTCAGTTATTGAGAGAAGAATATAGAGCTATCTCATTGAATTGTTCTGGAAAACAAAGAGATCTTTTGTGAAATATGAAGTGAAACTACTATTAATTATAAACTATTTAGTTTTAATTAATTTGTAGCATAGTTCTTTGAATGAAGGTATTTACAAAGAGTAACTCAGTAAGCTAAATATTTTACAATCATACTATAATGGGAGATTGAATTGAGATTGCCTTTGGAAAAAAGGTAGTCTCCTGTGGTCTGGCTTTACAGAGAAAATAGCGTTTTGGGAAAATATTTTTTAAAAATTGTATGGGACAAAAAAGAAGAAGTGTGAAGAATTTAAAACAAAATGACGCTCTTTGGAAAATTTAAAAGCCAATAAAACAACTTTAAAAACAACTTAAAAAGCAGATAAAAACAACATAAAAAGAGCTCAGAGTTTCTTGTATCTGAAAAGGACATGTTGGCTTAAGGAAGTAACTATGTTCAACTGGCAGGGCTAACTTTTCCACATTAAAATCTAAGAGGAAGTTCAATAGTAGAATTCCTTAAATAAAGGAGTTCTTAAAATATAATGGGCAAAAAATTCTATAGCAATTTTTAGAAAGATATATGATATTCAAATGGATGATTCTTTTTATAAATGCTCTAGAAAAGAGAAGAGCAAATACAATGCCAGCATTTCTTTTTGTCCTTTTTTTTTTTTTTTTTAAATTCTAACTAGTTGGTGCCTGGGTGGCTCTGATGGTTGGGCCACTGCCTTTGGCTCAGGTCATGATCCCAGAGTCCTGGGATGGGGTCCCTCATCAGTCTCCCAGCTCCACGGGGAGTCAGCTTCTCCTTCTGAGAAGCTTCTCCTTCTGAGTCTGCTTCTCCCATCTCACTCTCTTCCCCTCAAATAAATTTTAAAAGCCTTTGAATAAATAAATAAATGAATTCTAATTAGTTAGTTAACATAATGCCAGCATTTCTAATAGGCCCCAGATTAATCCTCGAACAAAGCCTGTGTAGATAGACCTGGTGCAGTGTCAGAGTTAAGAAAGGTATAGTTAAAACATCCTCAAATCTTTTTAGAACGTCCTGTGGCCTAATTGAGTTTTTACCAAGCATTGAGCTACTGTCACTTCATGGGTGAAACTCATAAATATCTGAAGAGCTGTACTCTCTAAAGCTGATTAATGTGTGAACAAAATGGCTCAGATACTTAACTGGCAGGCAGTCAACTTGATATTCTGCTGTCACAGTCAAGGCTTCCCTATGGATATTCTCATCTGGGTGAAAGGCTGTCCCACCCTCCAACAGAGTTGGGCTGGAAAAGTGGACCAAAATCTGTCAGGACCTACATTTTCTCAACCTTTGAATCTGCTCAAGAACATGAAGAATTCAAGAAAGAACACAGGAGATTTAGCTATAGAAAATTAAAGAGATTATTTTGGTGTAAAAAGGATTTAAGAAGAATTGTCTTGAGTTTGCTGCCTCAACCTTACCTTACACAAATCCTTAATATGGACAGGGGGATACCAGATTGTGGTGGAATGGCATTTTAATGGTCCCTTCAGGCTTGCCACCACACCTAGTATATGAATGAGCTAAGGTACATCCCAGGGCTAAAATGAATGATTTGGAAATTAACTGTCCCTCCTCTCCAAAAGATGATTTAAAAAAAAAAATTGAAAGCCAAAATGAAACCACAGTAAACTGTTATATTCCTATATATTTCATAATCTGATAGGCAATTTTTCTCATTTAATTTAGTCTTTTACATCAGCATTAATAGTCCTTTTAACAAGCTTTAGCTATTTGTCCTTTTCCATGGGGTGTGTGTGTGTGTGTGCACGTGTGTGCTCATGTTTAAAAACATGAGTCACGTTTAAAAACAGAATAGAAGAGTGGGACAGAATAGAAGCAGAGAGAATTGAATTAATGCAATCAGTCTACGTGATACTTAGCTCCCCTATGTTTAAGACCAAAACTGCTGGCTGACCTACCACTTTGGTACTCACATCGTGGCCTCCATTATAGAATATCTAGGGTTAAGTTTACACACTGTGGCTATAAAACAGAGTCATACTCACTAGCCAAAACATGTAGTCATTCATTATCTTTTTCATTTAATAAATGACTACAACACACCAGGTACCAGGCCCTTGCAAACAGGAAGAAAAGACACACAGTTCCTGTTTTGAAGTAGCCCACAGTTAAATCAAAGTTCATAACCCTGCTTTCATGCTAGAATTATCCAAGTGGCTAAATAAACAAAAATGAACCTATGCCCAGGCTCAGTCCTGGAGATTCTGATATAATTGGTCTGCAGTGGAGTCTGAATGGAGTCAGTATTTTTCAAAAAAAGTTCCTGGCATGATTCTCATGTACAGCAAAGGTTGAGGACTACTGTTTTAATGGCTGAAAGAGAACAGTTAATAAACAAATACAAGGGAAATGTTCTAAACGAAGCCAGTTGAGCAGAACAGCCAGCCTGGCTTCCTCCTCTGAATCCTTGAAGACTCCACTTCTAGGCGACTGAGAGCTCGTTTACATTCTCAGTCCTGCCAGGTGCTATGACAAACCAGTTTTCAGAAACTGGAATTGGTTAGGAGGTTGTCAACTCAATCATTCCTTCCAGTGTTGCATTCTTCTAACCTGCCTTGCTCCTAGTGACCAAGTCCTAACTTCTGGTAACTGAAGTTAGGTTGGGACTCTGCCTTGTGTTTGGGCCCTCCTCTCCATCACCTGAATTCTCTGGCTGGCTGCTGAGTCTCTGGTAAGAATACCTACAGCCTGTACCACCAGTCATTTTTTTGTCCTCCAGATCACCTGCCACACCTTGGCAGGTCTTTCTTTTATCTTCCATCTGATCTGGCTCGCCTTGCCTCCCCCTCCCCCTCTGCCCCAGGCTTGATGCAATCAATATAGATACCATTTGAAAACTATCAAATATCAAGATTAGGAGTACCTTTTATATACTAAACAAATATACACTAAATATTTTTCAGCTTATTCTTCTTACAGGCTTTTTTCTAGCTTAATTACATTTCTTGGTAAAGCCTGATACACTGAGTCTATTTTTCTGGATCCTCATCGGCAGAACAACTGGACATTCTAGTAGGGCCTGAGCTACGTCTGCTGGCATATTTATTGACTTCAAAGGGAGACCAGTGATCCTCTAACTCTGGTGGATTAAGTTAACTTTCAACTCAAATTCAGATTACACTTGTGATACCGTGCTAGATTTATCTGAGGCTTGCTGTTACATGATGAGCTTTATTTCTGAAATGTTAATAATACATTCCAAAAGAAGTCATTCTTCTGCAATAGCAATCCAAATTTCACATCCCAAATCTTGAAATTGATAACATGCCTCCCCACCTCTGCCCTATCCATTCTAACATATAATACATATCTAAGCAAAAGTAAAATATTGGTATTTAAGAAAATCATTAAATACAGTCAACTTTACACTACAGGTAAGTTTTTACAAGGACTTATGAAACCCCAGTTTACTGTCTATTCAGATATGAGAAATATTTTATGAACATCTATTATAACTCTCATCACACACCATGTTGTAAGTTCTGAGTTTTCCATGTAGATTGTAAGCCCAGTGTACAGTGATGATATCCTATTCCTCTGCTCCTGTTGCCCACACATATTGTGCTCACATACCGTAGCTGCTTAAGAAATGTATGTCCCAAGAATGAATGTGCCTGTTGCATATGAACATATCCACGTGTCTCCTGGGTTTTGGTGTTCCTTTACAGTGAAGGACTTTGACTTTGTGCATCCCAGGGTTCTTTCCTAGTCTGTGAGCCAAAGGGTGGCTTCATCTCCTGCTGTTTTGTGGGTCAGTGTCTGCAGCTGTTCTTTGTAGTTATATTCTGGGAATGGAATGGCCACAAAAAATGACTTCCAAATCAGTAAAACAAAACTCTTTACCCACGAGCTCATCAGAAGATCATTTTCTGATGGTAAAACTTCTGTAGGGGTAGTTTTATTAATGTCATGCCTGAACACCTGACATTCTGAGACTATTGATGAAAAAATAAGAACTCAATTTCACCTTCCTTCAGTTAATCAGATTTGGAATCCATTGCATCAAAGGTGCTTTTAACTGATCCATGATTAGGTTAAGAGTTTACCTCTTTGGTGACCTAAATGTTCTTACAAGAGTTTGCAGTTGTATCTTTTTGCACCTGCATTTGTTTCTATTTCTTTAGTAGTGGCAACCCCAGAGTCCGCTTCCTATACAAATATATATTCTGGTGTCTTCACCTATTGCCTTTTATCTGGTGTGTATGTGTCTAGCGTTGTCCTGTTTTCTCATGGAATTTTACAAAAGGTACTTATAATGAGGTGTGGCACTTTATCCAGACAACTTTTACAGTTGTGTATAAGTCATTTTTCACACCCAGGTCTTAGAAGGCAGTTTTAAGAGTAGTTGAAAGTAGGTTATGAAGTAATAGGATGAGAAGGGTAGATACTTCCTAAAAGGATACTTTTGATACACTTTTCAAGTAATATGCAGGGAGAGAAGAAGTTTCTATGTTTACTTTCTTGCCTTATCATAAAAATAAATATCACATTATATATCTACTCTTTGTTTCAATCTGAAAATCGATGTGGATTGAAGTGAACATGCTTGGACTAGAATGAAGGCAAACTTAAAATAGCTGGTTAATACTTTTTTAATCCTCTCTCATTTCAAATGTTTCTTTTGAAGTTATTTTTTATTGATTTATAATTGGCCCAATATTATATTAATTTCACATGTACAATGTAGTGATTCAATATTTATGAACTGATCACCTTGATAGACCAAGTTACCATCTGTCTCTTTACAAAGTATACAAAGTGGTTGCCTATATTCCCTATGCTGACTATTACAGTGCTTTCTATACTGTAACTTCTATGAACTGAAATATGTAATAACTTTGAAAAGCAATAGAGATTAAATGGGAAGATAAGTAATTATTATGTAATAATCTGAAACTATTTGCACAGTGAACAGTGTAAAGTTTGTTCACATAATAAAGGGGAAGACTGTATTCCCTAGCTCAGTCATGGCATCTCTTGAAACTGGGAAGTGAAAGTTTCTTCCTTTCTATAGATCATCCAGTTAAAACTGCTGTTAATTTTACCCAGGAGTCAGCAAACTATGGCCTGCAGGCTAAATTTGGCCCCTTGCCTCTTTGTATGACCTGCAAGCTAAGAATGGTTTTTATTAAACAGTTGAAAAAAATTCAAAAGAAAATTAATATTTCAAGGCATGTGAAAATTACTTAAAATTTAAATGTCACAATACATGAAATATATAATGCATATAACTGGCACAATAAAGTTTTACTAGAATACAGCCATGTTCATGAGTTTATGTATTATCTATGGCTTCTTTGGTTATGGCAGAGTTGAGTATCATGACAGAGCTGAAAATATTTACTGTCTGGTCCTTCACAGAAAACACTTGATGACCCCTGACTTGACTTAAAAGATACAATTAAATAAATTCTGCTTTTGTTTAAGAATCATGCTTGTTCACTGGGCTGTTCAGCTCCTACAACTGGGAAAATATTCTTATAGGACTTAATGGCCACAGTATGGTGACAGAATAATGTCCTAGAAATGTACACTTGAAATAGTCCAGGAAACATACTTTGACCAAGAACTTCCCCATTTTTAGGTACAGTCCAGAATAGCCCTGGATCACTTCAAACCTGGCTGATTCCTGTCCTAAGAGCGCCTGTGATGCGATAAACAATTCACATCCGCAGGCCAAACTTATCAGCTATTCAGATAGCATACACTGATAATTTTGAAAATTAAGAAAAACATAGAAAGTAAGATTGAATTGCTCTGGTGTCTTACACAGATGAGATTAATCTTAATGAAAGTGTCAAAGCCCACCTGGACGGGTTTCTGCCACAACAGGCCCAGCAAGGTCCGATGGCTTGCCAACACCCGCCTGGTTGATGGCTCGGACACGGAGCACATAGCTGACACCCTCCTTGAGGCCTTGTACCTAGAAGAAGCAGGAACAGAAGTGATGGGTGTTCCGTGTCATTTGAACAGAGGTGCTCTTCCTGTGCACAGACGATTTTGTTATAGAGCTCAATTTCTCCCATTCGTGGAACTCTATCTCCTGTCCTCACTTAAGGTTACCAGATTAACATTTTTTTTTTCCAGATTAAACTTTTCAACATGTACATGTTTTTCTCCACCTCAGGCTTGAAATGTATCTGAATATAAAACATCCAGGAGAGCGAATCTATATCACAATGGGTATGAAGATTATAGGACATCTCTACTTCTTTATTCCTATATTGTTTGAATTTTTCATCATAGGCATGTGTCTGTTTTATAATCAGAAAAATCAGTAAGTCTATTTTCACTTTAAAAACTGTGGACAAACTCTGAGATAATTTCCTTACAGAAAATTAACCTCCTGGTTTGTGGGGCACATTCAATCTCAGTGTCAATCTCTCTCCCTCTCTTCTATATTCACCTTTCTTCTTTTTCTTTCTTCAAATGAGTGAACTTAACCATTCTTTGATATGTTTAAACTCTATCATTTTTTTCTTCCCACCCGTATTTTCTAGGCTGTTGGTCCCCTCTGCTTAGCTTCTTATCCTTGTTTTGTTTACCCTGAGTCAAGCCCAACCTCAGCTCTTGGGATCCTTTGCTGCATCAAGTTGAAGATTTGGAAATTATTCTGGCCATAAATATACACCATCACCATCAGATGTATCTGATTTTTTTAAATGTTCTTTGGGGGTTTCTTTAAATCTACAGGCCTCCTGACTCATTTTAATAACCAAATAGCATGCTAAGTTCCTGACCTTCCTTCTCCTTTTTCTTTCCCCCATGAAATGCAACCTTTCCCACCTCCTCAAGGTTTTAGAAGAGGTTAGGGAGCTCACTGGCATATGCTAAGATGAGTTAATGGTGTGTTTCAAGGTCATCTCTCTTGGAGGATATATTTATATTTTTTTATGGGGACAGTAAATACCTCAATCCTGGAGAGAAGCTGACAGACAGTATGGACTTTAGTCCACAGTGGCAGGTCAATGGGAGAGAACTTGTAGAGCATGCATACTCTGAGAATCTTCCAAGGCCCACCCTCTAGGCAGTGGCTTATTCTGGCAACAGGTAGGGCTGCAAACTAAATGCAGTGTGCTGTTTTCTGTATGACTGTGGTGAAGCCACACTTCTTTCTAAGTAATGAGTCAGAATCATATTCCCCACAGCTTCTGAAGCCCTAGTGTGAATTCAGGGTCTCCAGGTGTCACTCCTGACATAGGAGAAAACATTCTTTTGAGATATCCATTTGTTACAAGTGAGATTCACTGGCTTTAGCAGAACAGTCACTGGCAGATAAGTTAGGAATTTGTTCAGTTAGAACACTTTAGAGCAATCTGGAAGCCAAAGATATGGATAAGGGTGAGGATTAGGTCAAGAGTTGAGTGAACCCATTCCACTAGCCTCTGAGGGCTCATATGAGCACAAGCATGGGAGAGCCCATGAAGTAAGACAGTGCATGACTCAAAGGAATCAGCAGGTAAAGCCTTGCTGGCATGAATGCTATGAAAACAGCACCCTTAAATCAAAAACCATCCTCTAAAATCAATCAATCAATCAGTCAATCAATCAGAGGAAGAAATGAGAAAGTCACCTTTCTAAAACTGTGAGTAACCAAAATGTAAGGTGGACAGTTGGAGGAAAGGAGGAAAAGAAGATAGACGAGGGAGCTTGTAGATGTTTGCCAAAGCTATATTAAGGGATTCAGGTTAAATATAACCAAATTGCTTTAAGCATCAGAAACTTTGCCCAATCCCAACCACTGTCAAATGGAATCTTACCAGGAGCCCAATATAGGAAACAGACCACAACAGAAATGTGTTTTATCTTGCTAACTTTAGAGTTAATAGTATTAGGGTACCATTTCTTCTTTTTAAAAAAAATGTTTCTCAAAATATGAGCACTGTCTTACCCTCAGGTATGTGTTCTTAATAGCTGCCTTATTGAGTCCTCGCCACTGGTCATCTTTGGCATGGGCCTCCTTCAAGTCCACAAAGTAACCCGTGACGGGAGTCCTTCCCGAGTGGATAGGAGGCTTCCATTGCAGAACCAGGGAGGTTTTCCTGACTTCACTATATTTGACATTGTGCGGGGGTCCTGAAAAAGAGAGAAACGGAGACCAAAATATAAGAATTATGACATACATGTCAAAATGCAAATATGTGTAAATCTAGAGCCATATCTGAAGTCTTAAAGCTGAATCCAGTGTTCTTTTGTGAAATCTACTATTTGTATAGAAATAGGTATTTTGTGGTCATTTTGTATCAAGTTTCCTCAATGGCTCTCCATCAACCTACTAAGTCCTTTTATGGGCAAGGCAGTTAGAGTTAATTCAGAAGGTGTATGAAAACTTGCTTTCAAGGGGTCCTTGGGCTTCTAGTCCTCATCTTTTATCAAAAACAGTTTAATTTGGTTGTCAATTCAGTTTCAGATTATTTTTGGATAGAAATCTGAAACTTCCCCTAACTTTCAAATTAGGATGAAGAAAGCAACTCTATTTGATGGCATATGAATATAGATAGTAATATTTCTTCTACAGGAAAAAGGAATATGTTATAAACTAGATCTCTTCTGGAGGGAAATCTTTCCCATAAAGCATATATTCCATCTACGAGTAAAAAAACTATAATTACAGTTTACAAAGAACTTTCACCAAAACAAATACAATCAAGCCTATGGGTCTCAGCTAAACATTGCTAGGTATTTTATGAGACCCAAACATTGCTAGATATTTTATATTTATTTATCTCATTCATCCTTAAGACAACAGAAAACTCAGAGAAGCCAAGTAACTTGACCAATCTGTTCAGGAAGAAAGTCAAATGTCCTCCCTGCCTATGTGCTCTTTGCACTCTTGGGAATCTAAACTATAAGCGACCCCCCCCATCCTTCCATGCCCACCAGCTGCTATGTAAGTGATATATTTATTTTCTTTTTTCCTGACCTTTTTTTTTTTTTAAAAAACTGATTTCTAACCAACCAATCAAAATCCCCTGAACTAACTTACAGTGCCCTAAAAGCCAGCTACAAACACAGCCTCTATCATGCTATGCTTTGGCGTTTTGCAAATTGATAGCTCAATATTTATGGGGCCCTGTCCCTTGGCTTAGTGTGTCATCCCTGCCTTCCAACAAGGTAAGAGGTTTAAATAACATGGTAATATATTTAAATAATAACATCAATGCCTTATAATAACATGTCATGTTCTGTTTTACAAAGGACTTTTAAATCATTTTCTTGTGCCATCCTCAGAATCCTGTGAGGCATCCAAACAGATAGCACTCATCCTGCAATCTCTTTTGCTAACTAAATCTCTTTCAGTTGAAACGTCTTCCACAGGTCTGCTCAGAATTTCTTAGTTTCTAGTTACTCATATTTTAACTTGATTCAGGAATTGCAAGAATTTAAAAACAGATCCACTTTTGTGTAGGTGAGAGAAAGAGCTTAAGAAATACCAACTGGCTTAAAGAAGGTACATGGAGGGGCGCCTGGGTGGCTCAGTGGGTTAAGCCTCTGCCGTAGGCTCAGGTCATGATCTCAGGGTCCTGGGATTGAGTCCCGCATCAGGATCCCTGCTCAGCAGGGAGCCTGCTTCCTCCTCTCTCTCTCTGCCTGCCTCTGCCTACTTGTGATCTCTCTCTGTCAAATAAATAAAATCTTAAAAAAAAAAAAAAAGAAGGTACATGGAAAGGCAGCATATTTGCCTCATATATTTACTGAAGCTGAGTGAGTGCTTGAACTGCTCTTGGGTTTCTCTTGTAAGCTTTTTATTCACACTTGACAGAGAAGTGATGTGAACAGAAGCTCTCTAAGCAAAGGCAAAAATGATGGTTCTTCAAGGGCACTAGGGTTTCAAGTAGAGAAAGGGGGTGGCATCAGAGACAGGGCTGGATCTACCCAGTATACTCCAGTATGGCCTTGTGTATGTTGAATATTAAATCCAAGTGAGAGAATCAAGTCATCCTGTGGCACTCATTGGGTCTGTGAAATTGGTACCACTGGAAGCAAAATAAAATCACCCACCAAAGACTTTAATGTTGTTGTTTAAAACTTAAGAGGCTTAGTAAATTTCTTTGCATTCAATTTTTTAATTTCTTCAGTGTTGTTGCTGTATATGTTTTTAAAAGCACAGGTAGGTGTTTCTACCATTCTCCCCGTTTTCTTCCCTGTTCAGTCAGCCATTCACTGTGGCAACCTGCAAAGGAGAATATTTCCAGCCAGGTTGAGGAACTTTATTGTGATGCAGAGTTGAGACAAAAGTGCAGAGAGAGCAGAAGGACTGGAGAAGTAAGTGAGGGAAATAGGTGGAGCAAGTCCAGTACTTAAGTCCTGGGCAGGGTTGTGAAGTACACCTTCATAATATAACAAAGAGCTAGCAGCAAGGGAGGAGAGAGACAACAAGGAAGAGGAGCCACATTGGCTGAGCTTGGAGAGAGGAGGATGATAAATGGCATGAGAATATATAAGAATTAGGGAGTACAGGAAGAAGTTTTTGAGACATTTTGGTGTGGATACGAATTAGATGCCCTTTGATGGTCTTTAAGAAGCACAGACAAAACTCAGAATTCCTTTTAAATGATCATGTGGAACTTGGATTTTGTGCTTCGGGTTAGTCTTATTCCAAGCAGAGGTATAACTATGATTTACTGGGAATACAAGCACAAGAAATTATAGTCATTTTATGTTGGTATTTATATTTATTATTTATATTGGTATTTTTATTTAGTAGGATTATAAAAATACCTCAGGTAAACATAAGGGGCCAAGAGAATGCTTTTCTCTTAGAACTATCTATAAGGTACTTAAATTTACTTCCAAGTTGGAGGTTCTTTTAGAAGAAACTCCAATGGTTTTTATGGTTTACCTGGAACAGCAATGGTCCACTCTTCACATTTGAAGCATGCACTTACTGCTGAGGGCTCTCCCAATCCGGCGATGTTCATGGCTGCCACTTGGAATTGATACACCATGTTTTCCTTCAAGTTGCTAATCTGCAACATGACAATATCTCAGATAGTGGATGTTGATTCAGGTTCATTTATTTAAGTTGTTCAACATTTTTTTTTTACTTACCCACTGTGTTGGATACACCCTGAAGTGACCCTCAATGAGTCATACCCTTTTGTAATCTACTCCCCTTCAGTGTGGGTGAAGCCTGTGACCTGCTTCCAACCAAGAATTTATGGCAAAGGTTTTGGAATATCAGTCCTGTGATTGTAGTTCCATCATATGGAAAAGGAGAGGGGATATTACAGATGTAATTAAAGTCCCTAATCAGAGGATTTTTGAGTTTATCAAAAGGGAGATTATCCTGGGTAGGCCTGATTTAATCAGATGAAAACTCTCAAAATGGGGTCTGGGACTTTCACAATGAGAGCACTGTCTTGATGGCCTTGAAGAAGCAAATGCCAGGTTGTGAATGGCCTAGCCACACACAGTTGGAGAAGGGCAGCCTCTAGAAGCAGAGGGCCCCAGACTTACAGCTGAAAGAACTGAATTCTGCCAATAAGTGTATCAGCTTGGAGGAGGAACCCAGCTCCAGAGGAGAATGAGCCCAGCTGACATCTTTGTGAGACCTCATGCAGAAAATCCATCTAAGCCAAGTCTACACTCCTGACTCATGGACACTGTAATATAATAAATTAACAGAAAATTAAGGCTTATATAGATGAAAATTACAAAAATTCTAAGCTAGGAATCAAAATATTCAAAATCTTGTCATTTTTTGCTCCTTATTGAGTGACTTAATGTTTTCTATATCCCTCAGAAGAAATTCAGTTATGGTAAATATATGTGATAAAATAATGAATGTGAAAACATTTGCAAAATAGAAATGATGGACTATATTAGTGTGAAAAAAATCTATGGACTATACACAATCCTTTGAGCTTAAAAATGCTTAATAATTGGGGGTGCCTACGTGGCTCAGTCACTTAACTGCCCAACTCTTGATTTCAGGGTCCTGGGATCAAGCCCTGTTCCAGGCTCTGTGCTCAGGGGAGTCTGCTTGTCCTTCTCCCTCTGCCCCTCCCCGCTCATGTGTGCACACTCTCTCTCTCTCAAATAAGTAAATAAAATCTTTTTTAAAAATGCTCAATACATGGAGGCATTGATGTAACCAGCTGAGTTAACAAAGCTTACCTACTGTATGACTTAAAACAAGGCAAAACAAGTATGTATCTATGATCTAGTCTACACCTGATTTGATCATGAAGTCATAAGTTCATCTGAAAGAGGTCTTGTCATGCCAGTTATTTAGGGTATAAGGTGAATATAACTGCTACATGTTATGGTAACAGAATAATACAAACTCTATTTTTGATTCATACATACATGCACACACATTCCTTTTAAGAAGGGAAGATCTTTTTAAATAAGAAGAAACCATCATGTAGATAACTTGGATCTAAAAGTACTTTATTCAGGAACCAAGTCTGTTTTGGGCCTCCATTAGTATGACTAAACATTCTAGTTTTCCTGGGTCCTAGTTTAAGGATATAGGCAGTTGTAGTGTTGAAACTAGGAGAGTCCTAGGCAAATGGGAAAAGTTGGTCATTCTAGGCTTAGGTGAAATATTGTAGCATGGGACTTCTATTTCTGGCAATGGTGAACTAGGCTATAGAGATTGTCTTGCTAAAAAATTCAAAATACTAGATAAAAATATCTTTTAAAAATCTTTTCAAAAGCATCAAATTAGTGTCACAATGTTACAGAATTATCGGGACAGAATAAAGGGAAATACAGAACCAAAAAAAAAAAAAAGTGGATTTTACCTTGGGGATAGTGGCCAATAAAGAAAAATTTGACCTTTCGTTTTGTTTATCAAGCAGAAGAACACAGAAATCAAAGCCTAGAGCCAACCTTAAAAAGGGGATAATAAAAGAGAGCCCTCTACAGTTAAGATGGAACCCTAAAAGGTCTTTACTCTTTGGGAGTAAAGTTGAGTTAGAAATAAACCTGCCTTTATAAAGTGCAAATTCATACTGCTTGATTGTCCAAAAAATTAAAGCCTTGTATTTAAGAAAAAAAAAAAAAAAAAAACTGAACAGGTGGTATCCCCAGGCACCTTGCAGAAGCAAATACAAATCCTCTACAGAGTAAGATGCCTTCATCCTATAGCTCAAATTATTCATGAAAATATTTTAATGACAATGAGCAGCCCACAATCAAGGATAACCAAACATAGGAAATAAGACATCATGAGCCAGGCTACAAAACTAATGATAACAGATACAGACCTGCAAAGATATTAGATAATAGAATCATCAGAGATTAGAAAAATAGCTATGCTTACTATGTTTTAAATATAAAATACAAACTTAAAATATCTGTAGGACTAATCCTGAAACTAATATTATGGTATATGTTAACTAAGTAGAATTTAAATAAAAACTTGGAATCTAAAAAAATAAATTAAATAAAATATCTGCAGGAGATAGCAAACTATAAAATACTTTATAAAATGTAACCTTAAAAAGGGAAAAATACAATCAGAGAAAAATAGTGGATGTGTTTAACAAGAAATCAGATGCAAAAGAAGAGCAAATTTGTAAACTAATGGAAAGTTATAAGAAATTACACAGACCACAGATCAAAAAGATACAAGGATCAAAGAGAGCAGAGTGATTAAAAGACGTGGAAGACAGAATGAAAATGTCAAATACATGTTAGAGTTTCAAGAGGAGAGGGGAGAGAAACTAATGTAATCTAGACAAATCTAAATAATTACTGACTAGAAAACAATAACAACAATACTTTTGAATTAAAAATTGACTTAAAAGCACACATACAGAAACATACAATGGGAATAGAATAAATGGCTTAGGTATTCTGAGGCCCTATTTTTCTCAGACAAGAGTAAAACAGTAGAATAAATTCAGACTGCTAATTTGCTCACTGTAATTTCTGCAGTAACCACCAAAAACAAACACAGAAACCCAGAGTCTATACCTTTCAAGGTAGTGTAGAGGGAAAAGGGGATGGCTGAAGGAAAAAAAATAACTATTCCAAAGTAGTCAGGTTAGGATAGAAACTGAAACAGAACAGGCAGGACAAATAGAAAGTACAAAATAAAGATGATTGGTTTTTCAAAAAAAGTAATAAAAACATTAAATGCTCTAGTTAAATGACAAAGACTCTCAGGTAGAAAAATATCCAACTCTATATTATTTTTAAGAAACATATAGGGGTGCCTGGGTGGCTTAGTGGGTTGGGCCTCTGCCTTCAGCTCAGGTCATGATCTCAGGGTCCTGGGATCGAGCCCCGCATGGGGCTCTCTGCTCAGCAGGGAGCCTGCTTCCCCCTCTCTCTCTGCCTGCCTCTCTGCCTACTTGTGATCTCTGTCAAATAAATAAATAAAATCTTAAAAAAAATTTAAAAAGAAAAAAGAAACATATATAAAGCATAAAGTTAAAGATAGATAGAAAGTCAAAGGAAAAAAATTATATACCATGCAAACACCAACCAAAAGAAAATTGATAAATTTATATTAATAACAGATAATATAGATTGAAGGGAAATATATTGTTAGTAATATAGAAAGTCACTTTGTATGCATCTAATAACACCCCTTCAAAATATATAAAGCAACATTTTAATTGGGTGAATTTTATGATATGTTAATTATATCTCAATAAAGTAAGATTACCCTTCAATTTTCCTTTCCAGTACTGTCCTTGTCAGGTATTTATACCAAATTAACTCTAGTCTCAGGGTAATTTCATTCATAAACATAGAAGCAAAAATACTAAACAACATTAAACAAAAAAAATCCAGTTATATATAGACAGAGTATACATAATGTCTAGCTTAGATTTATGGCTGGAAGGCAAGGTTATTTCAACATTAGATAGTTACTGGAATATACCACATTAAAACTAAAGGGAAAAAATCATGTAACCATCTCAATAGATTCAGAAAAAAAGATTTCATCATTTTAACTAATTCTTTTTTTTTCATTTTAACTATTTCTTAACTAGGAACAGAAGGAAACTTACTTCAGCTGTCTATCAAACACTGATAGGAAATATAATACTTAATGGTAAAATGGTGAAATGCTTTCCTTTAAGACAAAAATCAAATCAAGAATGACCAGGACCACCACATCTATCAATATTTTATCAAAGATTTTAAGCAGAAAGTTAAAAAAATGAAGCAAAAAATATAAAATTTGGAAATGAAGAAGTTAACTGTCTTTTATAGATGATATGATGATTTACACAGAATCAAAAAGAGCTCATAGGTAACTTATAGAAACAATAAGAAAATTTAGCAAAAACCTATATAAAAATGATGTATATTTCTCTATCCCAGCAATAACAAAATGATATAAAAACATACTATTTAGGGGCACCTGGGTGGCTCAGTGGGTTAAGTCTCTGCCTTGGGCTTGGTCATAATTTCAGGATCCTGAGATTGAGCTCCACATCGGGCTCTCTGCTCAGTGGGGAGCCTGCTTCCCCCCCTCTCTCTGCCTACTTGTGATCTCTGTCTGCCAAATAAATAAAATCTTAAAAAAAAAACACACTATTTAAACCCTGAAAATATGTAATACCTACAAAAAATAATAAATGATGTGCAAAACTTCTATAGAGAATTATAAAGCTTTATTGAGAAACTTTAAAGACCAAAATAAATGGAGAGAAATATCATGTTCATATATTAGAATATTTAATATTTTAAAGATGTTATTTACTGCTCAATTTATTTATGGATTCAATGCAATCCCAATCAGAATTCTCAAAAGTTTTAGTATAATTTTTTTTATTGTGTTTGCTCTTGCTTGTCTTATTTTTTGGTAGAACATGGTAATCTAATTATACAATTTATATCAAAATACAAAGGGATAAAAATAGCCATGGAATAAAAAACATAAACTGAGATAACTTGATCTACCAGTTACCAAATGTGCTATGAAATGGTAATGATTAAATTAATGTGGTATTGGTCCAGTGGTAGACAAACAGAGCAGTGGAACAAAACAGAAAACACAGAAGCAGACAAGTACCTCAAAGAAACTTAATACATGATACAGATAGCCTAGCCCAATAGCAGAAAAAGGACAAACTTTTCAACAGATGGGACAACTGGGTGTTCCTACAGGGGGAAAATGAATGTTGACCTTTACATCACACACAAAATTTATAGGTAAAGTAATGACTTTAATGTGAGTGGCAAACCAGAGCTTATAGAAGAAAATCTAGTACAATATCCCCACGACTTTGGATGGTAAAGGCATCTCTTTAAGAAAAGGGGGGGGGGCAGAGCAATCACTAGTGGCACGGCAAATGTCGTTAAGTCTGGGAATCATGAGTTTGGTATTAAAATTAGTGTTGTTACCATAAAGAGAAGAAAATACTATCCAATGAGCAAGAAAAATAGACACAACTTCCACAGCTACCAAGGGTTTTAAGCTCAGAATATATAAAGAACTTCACAAGTCAGTAAGAAAATCTTTTAGAAAAATGGGCAAAAACTTTGTACAGGCATGTTATAAATGGAGATTTCAAAATGGAGTATGTATATATAGCAAAAGATATTCAGACTCATTTGACACCCAGATTGTCAAAACTGAAAATGTGTGATACCAAGTGTTAAAGGGATGTGCAACAATTGGGAGTTCTCATACTCCAATCTACTAAAATTGAAGATAAACAGATTCTCTGGCCCAGCAATTCTACTTCTAGGTAATAACCTAGAGAAACTAGTGCATATATGTGCCAGCAGACATGTACAGAAATGTTCATAGGTACACTGTTTGGTATAGCTATCAATGTGAAAATGCCCAAACATCAATCAATAACTGAATGGAAAAGTGTATTATGAGACCCTCATACAACAGAATATCATACAATAAGGAAGTCATAGCTACACACCGACATGGAATAATCTTAAAAATACAATTTTGTTTTATGTATTCTTGTTTTATTTTTATGTGTTCAGTATGTTTGTGATATTTCATAAATTTTAAGCATTAAATTTAAGAACTATGGCATTGACTTTGGGAAAGCTTCATTCACCCAGCCTTACCCTGCTCTTGTCCTCACAGGATGGGGTTCTGGAAGTATAAAGGGAGGTGACTTTCCTCTAGCTGACAACACTCCAAAGAGGGGAGCCGTAGTTATGGCAACAGTGAGACCCTTCAAGTACTCTGAGATGGACAAAGCAGTGAAGAAAAGAAATTGTGGGTAGACACATGTGGACTACTCCTTCGTGATGACACTATGGTGGGGGATACCTCACAAGTGGTGAGCTGAGGCTGGGCATCAGACTCATGCCATTATTCTTTATGATTTGAACACTGAAAGTTAAAAATGCAGTCATTTGGATCCTGGGACCCTTGATGCTAGCAGCATATTGATTAGAGAAATTTTGTAAGTTTTGAAATAAACTTTTACTTTTACCACAAGTAAACATTTTATAGTAAATATTCTAGGAAGTTATTATGTTTATATGTATGAATCAGAAAATACCAATCCTTCCTGATCAGTCAGATTACTTCTATTTACCTTGGTATATTTCCGACAAAAGTCACGTAGACAATGGACACTGGAGAAATGACATGAATCATTTACAAGGCGCTGAGTGTGGATGTGGGTGTGCATGTATGTGCAAGTGAACATGTCATCATATATATGACACCACACTACAGAAAGTCATTTACCTTATATGCCTCATCACTGACAGCTTTGATGTTGGCTTCTCTCCATCTTCCTGGTACTCCATCAATTACCTCACGATAGTTCACGTAATAGCCAGTAATTTCAGCCCCTCCAGTCTTATCTGGTTGCTTCCATCCAAGAACCATCGAGTCACGAAAACTTTCAAGACAAGTGATGTCACAGGGTGGAGAGGGTGCAGCTGTTGCAATATGAGTAGCAAATGAGTAGACAGAAATGCATTTATGATTTTAAGCACATTAAGCTTGTTTCATTTGTGCCACATGGGAGGGCACTAGGGTCGTGCAGTATAAAACTAAAATGTGAGACAGATCCATAACTTGGCACCCAGTTTGGTGTATGAGGAAAAAAAAAAACAGTGAAAAGTGTACTGTAATTATTATTCCAAAGACAAAAAAGAACTGCCCCCCTACTTCCACAGAAGAATAATTTTTGAAATACTAAAAGTAAAATGGTGCAATATTCTAAAAAATGGTTCTGTTCCCCATAAGAAGAAATATTTTTCCCTAGATATATATTTCATTTCTTTACGTGGTTTTGTTTTTATTTGCTCCTTGAAGAAAATATGTATATCAACTTCTGTCTCAATGTACTTACGGAGAATTTCCATATTATTTCCAAATGGTTAGCATTTCACCATTCAGGCATACATACCCTTGTGAGACTTTATGACTAAACAAGTTCTATCTACACACAGAAAAAAATCTTATTTGGAGCTCAGCTAAATGCCATCTTTAAAATAAAAAACAAAAACGGGCACAATCTGCCATATGATATTTTTCTTTTAGTATATAATACCTTTTGCTGCATTATTTTTAACCTGATGTTGGACTATTATTCATGTAGTACAAAATACTATATAGCTGTCACTGTGTTTATTAGTTCTTAACCAGAAAAACATTTGGAGGATGTTTTAAAAGTCTCTCTTCATTTATATGGCTTCTGATCAACTTTTTGCCCAACTACTAAATTATAGTTTTTGATAAAGAAAGAGAGGGTCAGATGGTGGAAAGAAACCCATCTAGATATGCAATAACATCATAGAATTTTCTGAATATTTATTTGGATTACAGGGGAAAAAAGAACTATTTTTATTCAGAAGAGTCTTAGAAGAATAAAGATTTAAAAAATGAAATACATTTGTTTCTCTTTCCCCCTCACAAACCTCCTTCATTCTTTATATATATATATATATATATATATATATATATATATATATATAAACAACTTCTTCTCCCTCTCTCTCTCTCACTCTTCCTATTACAGAGCAATATTAAACATCAACTCTCAAATGAATATTTCATCTTGAGCTGAGGGGACAATAAAGTTTTTAAAAAATGGAAGTGATAGAAGCTGGGGTGGAGTATCAGTATATGCTTATCATTTCATTTTTATTTGATAAGAAAATACTGTCATCTAAAATATAAAAGCCACAAGTACCAAATATCATAATAAGAAAATTCTGAGCTTGCTGCTAAATAGTCTTAAATAAATCAGTTCTGGGAATGTGATTCATACAGCACAGAATTTAGCTTTATGTGATTATGATACCCTGTTAAACTCTTCATGGCACTTCAAAGAGATAATGTTACTCATATTTATTTGAGTTAAATATGAAGGATAACTTGAAAACCTGAAGATGAACAACAGAAGTTAATAACTATGATCCTGAAGAAATGGGATTTCTTTGTAAAATACTTTTCCTATACCTGTACTAAACATGAATATTTCAAAGGACCCTATATAGGCTGTGATTGTCAAATTCTTCCAGCTCTCAGTTCTGCTTTTCTTAGCAAAATAAGGCCAGAGTTGTGTCTGCCAGGGAAACCAAAAAGGACTCTATAACCAAAATACTTTAAATACTCTATTGTCATTAAGCACAGTGAAGTAAATACAAAAGCCAAACTCATATAAAATTACTTTTACAATTCACTAGACAAAAGTATTGCAAATGGATAGCTGAAAACATGTCGAATGAAGAATAAACATAGATGAAAGTAAACACAGATGGAAGAATGTGATCTAGACAATGAGGTGAGGACACTGATGGAGACAGATGGAACAGTTGTAGTTTTTCGACTCTCACCTATGTCCTTCTTCTTTTTCAGAGGGTCAGACTTACTTTTCCCCTTAATATCTGCCTTCTGTGGTGATGGGGTAAGCTCTTCCTGAACTGTTTCACTTACTTTACTCACTTCTGTTTGGCCCAAGTTGTGAGCACTACTGGGTAGTGAAGGTTTGTTAAGTTTGCTACCAAGCAAAGCATCTTTCTTAAAGGTTGGCTGGGAGGCTCCATGCATGCCTCCCCTGGAGTCTGTTAGTCCACCAGGTGTATCATTCAGTTCAGGCCACACATCTGGAGACACTCCTCCCCCTACAATCGCCAGATAACAACAGAAACACTTTAAGCCCAGACACAGTACAAATTGCTCTTACTTAACAGCACAAAGGGAAAAACAGGACCATATGCAGAACAAAAGTTATCTTAGTTTAACAGAAATCACTCAGGCTGGCAAGAAATATGGATACGTTTCTCATAATTTACACCAAGGAAACAGCTCAACTTCCATATTCTGGGAAAAGAAGAAATGAAAACAGAAAACCTTGAACAGAACAGGAACCATTTTGATCTGCAGAACCCAAGTATATTTAAGAAAAAAAGCAAACCTCTGACGTTTTTTGAAAGAAATTAAGGCTTATTATTCAACAGACTGAGGGGAGGAAAAGATCATAAAGTACACAAGACTTACATTAAAGATCCTGATTTTATAACAGAATTACGTACATTATTGAATAATTAATGGCCTGTACCTCCCAACCTCAAAAAAACAAAAAGTTCACTATTATTCATATTATAGAGACTATTAAAAAGTAATACAGCATGCTAACTGAAGATAATTGGTATGAAATAACTTTCCCTTCAAATATGGGTTACTCTATCACAGACTTCATTTTTGGTGCTCTGAACTACCTGCGTCCCTTCCCTACTTTATCGAAGATTGGGAGGCACATTATGTACATGCATACAATTACTTTATTACCAGTTTTATTCTGCGGGTTACTTTGTGAGCAGAGATGTAGCATATGATTAAGCAACCACATGTGTCTTGCACAAAATTTAGAGGAGTTTATAAAGAGCATGTTAATGTGTAGTTAGTGAAAACAAGCCAGGCTTTGTCGCAGGTGAAATGGCTTTTAGGTACAAAATAATCCGTGTTATGGGTGATATACCACTTCAAGGAACCGGATGGCCCTCCACATTCCCAGCATGAGAACGAAGTTAGAATGGAGTTTCACACAGTGGGAAATACCTAAGGAAACTCAGACTTGTGAAGATGACAAGGCTATGGGTGCACACAGAATCTGGATAAGTGGTGAAGATCTGTAAAATGACGGCTACAGAAGGTTAGCTGTCGCCTGGAGTCAGAGAAAATGATCACCTGGGGATGGAATCATCAAGCAGTACTAGAAGCTTTAGAAAATTACCGGAGAGGATGGTATCTTCCTTTATAACTTATTAAAAAATCCATTTTTATCTACCAAGTTATGCATAAGGAACTTACCAATAGCAGCTTTAACTTCAATTGCTTCTGAATCCTGTGAATATTCGCTAAGTCCAGCTGCATTCACTGCTCTAACCCGGAAGATATAACTCTGACCAGTCGCCAATCCATGGCAAGTAAATCTAAAAGGAAAGGGGGGGGGGGAATTAGACAAGATGGTTTTAGCTTAACTGAATGATCTGGCTTTATAAAAACCATTCGTTTTCTAAAAGGAGGAAGCAGAGGGACAGAGATCAGGTAACGTTTATGCATTAGACAAGAAGGAAGCTAATTAGGGCAATTTTCTAAACTCCCTCCATCAAACAATGCAGAGTCCTGGCTTTTTCCTTTTCTGAGCCTTTGGTGTGTACATCAGTAAAATGGATATAATAATGCCTCCATAATAATTTTTGTGTAAGATTGGCCAGAAAAGGTATTTAAAGTGCCTATTTCAGGGCCTGGCATATAAGAGGCATTTAGTAATAGGTGGTACTAATATTATTAAAGGCTATTTCAGGTATATACTTGTGACTGTAAGGCATTGGCTGCTCCTTGTTATAGAGGCCTAGTAGTCCCTGCTTCCCTGCATTCCAGGGAGGTATAATTACTTGAGAAATTACACTAGAATCTGAAAATAAGATGAAATATAGATTACCATTTAGATCTAAGGATCCTGTAATGAGGTGTGAATTCATGGGCAGTTTTACACATAAAACAACCTTACTCCTTAATAGCTATTATGGCTATAAGTAGCTATTTCATGAATCACTCTAACATTTTAATCCATCCTGAAGACTATAACCAGAGGAAATAACAGGTCTGCTAATGACTCTATCACCATTAGTAATGTTGGACTATTTAATGAAGGCAGTCATAAATTAGGCCAATCCTTCAGGTCAGCTCAGTTCAGCAAATATTTATTGAGCACTTCAGTGTTCCAGACACTGAGCTAGGGATTGTGGACACAAAGATGAATAAAAAATGGTGTCTGTCCTTGAGAAGTTCTTATCTGTTTGTGGAAAGGCAGACCCTGCCTAACCCTCTATAAATATTTCTATATGGTCCCAGGAAAAGGCTGGGAATGCACAGCAAAAGTGAAATGAACAAATGGGCTAAATGAATCTCTTGCTTTCTCCCATTCATTGATTTGCCTCTATTCTCCTGTTCTACAAAAGAAACAACTCATCCTATGGGGGTCCTTGGAGTTTGATGTGGTCATGCCAGAAAATAGCAATCCTGTTTGGCAATTTTGGGGGTGGAATTCTCCTCTCAGATTAGTTGTAAATCAAAGGAGTCTCAGAGTTTGGTTGCAGGTCAGAATTCATCATCAACCTGCAAAGCTGATTGATAAAATATTTGAAAGCAAGAAAAAATAACTCTCTTCAGATTAGAAACAGATATAAAGAAGTTGCAAAGTATTCTGAATGCCCCTCTGTTGGTGTTACTGTGTCCTTAGCACTGAGTTTAACCATGTTCAGAATTTGTAAAATGCTGATAGTTCTTTCCTGTTCACTTAAAATGCTTAGGGGAAGGGAGCCTAGGTGGCTCAATAGGTTATGCATCCAACTCCTGATTCCAGCTCAGGTCATGATCTCAGGGTTTTTGAGACTGAACCCTGCTTACGATTCTCTGTCTCCCTCTCCCCCTGCACCTATACCACACCCTTCTCTTTAAAAAATAATTAAATAAATAAAATGCCTGGGTACTTTATGTCAGCTAGAGTCTACTAGATCCTTGAAATTTAGTATCACACCAAATATTAAAGACCAGAACAGAGGGGTAAAAAGGACAAATGGTATGAAGAAAAGGAATCAGAAAAATACCATAAAATGAATTCATCATAGCTGGCATTAGTGTTTCTAAGTGTTCAAGATCATAAGTAGGCTTTTTTTCCCCAAATATATGGCAGTAGATTATGTTCAATTTTAAATTCATTTGGGTATTTAAAGTATAATGTTTTATTTTTTTATTTTAAGATTATATTTTTAAATATAGATTTAAGATTATATTTATTTTTAAGATTATATTTATTTATTTGACAGAGAGAGAGAGACAGCGAGACAGGGAAGGAATACAAGCCAGTGGAGAGGGAGAGGGAGAGGGAGAAGCAGGCCTACCGCAGATCCCAGGATGCTGGGATCATGACCTGAGCTGAAGGCAAATGCTTAAGACTGAGCCACCCAGGTGCCTCTAAAGTATAATGTTTAAAAAAAAACAAACTCCCTCTATTGGATATTTGTGCTGCTCTATGGGTCCATGGCTGCATTTTCTCTCTTTTTTGTGGGGGGGGGGAATCATAATTTTATTTTAAATTAAAAATTAATTTCTTATTTTTATTTTTTATTATGTTCAGTTAACCAACGTATAGTACATCATTAGTTTTAGATGTAATGTTCAATGATTCATTTGCTGTGCATTTCCTCTTCATAGCCTCCCTGCTCTAGAGTCAAAAGGCTCCCCACAGCACCCCTCTACCCCAACATTGCGGTTACCGTGGGCCCTTCACAGGGTTGTTGTTGCAAGGCTCCCACTTGCCCGAGCCAACAATGCTTGACTCTATGTAGTAGCCGACCAACTCTTTAGCATCTTTGGATTCCTCCCACGAAACTACCACTGATGTGTCTGTATTTCTGCTTGGGATGATTTTGCCTGGGGGCTTGGGGATATCTGACAAAGGAGGAAAATAATGATCAAACTCAGGGTGGTTTCAAAAAATTTGATCTTATCACATATGAACACACACACATACATATATAAATTTTATATAAGTAATCATATCAAACATACAGTTGTTTTATTTTATATTTGTTAAAGCAGAAAATTTAAAAAATTAATATGTTATTTTGGGGGCATAATGAAAATACTCCAGAAAAAAAATACATTAGCAATATTGTTGAAACTCCTGGAGAAGTTTACTTTTCATAATTTCATAGCTCATAATAATAATTTTTAAAATGTATCAGTCAGGTATAGTCATCAATTAAATTTATAATGTGAAAGAAGGATGCCACAACTTCTATTTCTGGATAGGTACATTCTAATGAGATTCTTGCTTTGGGGATTTTTTTTTCTTGAATTGAATTCAAATCAGTTTTGTTCAACCAAACTCTCTACTCACCAAGTTTGTCCCCTACCACCGTCACTTCCGTTGCCTCTGAGGGCTCACCAACTCCTGCTGAGTTAGAACAGCGGACACGGAAACGGTAGGATTTCCCTTCAGCCAGGTCAAACAGAGCAAAGCGAGGCGACTTCACAGGGAGCTCTGTGTTCACCCGCTGCCAGTTTTCTGTTCCTGCTTCACACTGCAGACCCAACAGAGAGACCCATTCACAGCACAGCAAGAATAGATGGGAACTTTGAGCCAGGCATCTGGCAGTCTTATTTATCAGTCAACAAACTACTTACCTGTTATGAGTGGAACTGAAGAAGCGATGTGGAGGAAATTAGGAATGAAGCATTGTAGTCCAGAGGATTCTCTAAATCAAATATGTCTTTGGATTATTTGATAAATATGCTACTTTAATACTTCACTGACTTGTTAACTAAGATCATCGATCTACTTATAAAAGACTTTATTTTGAAGACAGTTTGGGATCAGATACTTTTCTAATTCTTTGTGAGGTAAATAGATTTATTATGCTACACAAAATCCTTAAATCTTCATTGTTATAAACTGTTTCATTTTAATTGAGTGTTATTTAATGACTCATAATCTCATTCTGGTCTGTACTCAAATACCACTTCCTCAAAAAAGCCTTCTTGATCACTCTCTGCCTAGTCTATCAAAGAATCTAAAAGAGTTCTTTGTTCCTTTCTCATCATGCTCTATCCCTTACTCTGCTTTCTTTTTTTCAAAATCAGTTATCTGTATTTGAAATTAAGTTATTTATTTGTCATCTCCTCAATGAAATGAGTTCAGGGAGTTGTCTTGTTCCCTGTTATACCCCAGAGCCTAGAATTGTATCTGGCACATACCAGATAATCAACAATTTTTTTTTTTCTGAATGAATGAATTGTTTTGAATTAGAGTTTCTTTTTTCCTTCCCTATATTTTAGAATAAATAATGGGAAAAACTAAATTTAAAGCAATTCTTTTCTTGGAACTAAAATGATCTAGGGTGACTCTGAAATCCTTAAAAGGATGTGGTATTGATTTGCTCTTTGGTAGAGAATATAGTGAGAAAACTACCACTGGTCTTCAGTAATCCTTTATCCTGCCTATTTGAATGCTCAATTTTGCCCCAAGGTTAGCAGAAGTGATTTTGCTTCAGAACTTTTAAACATTTTCAAGAGACTTTTCTAGAAATCCAACCCTCATGATACAGTGACCAACTGAAAAGATGATACACTGTTGGGACTATAAGAATACTGATATATTGCTTGGCATAACCTTCATTGACTTGAAATGGAGGCAATGTGGTATCGTGCAAAGGAACCGGAGGCATTCATTGCAGTCTTAGCTTTGTTAATAACAAGATATGTGACCTTGGAAAAGTCATGTGAGTATTCTTTGGTCTCAGTTTCATCATTCATAAAATAAGCAAATGTGACAAGGTAACCTCTAAAGTCCTTTGTAGAATCTTCCACGATTATGTCATTATTGGTGGGAGGGTAGAAAGGATAAATTCCCCCTAAACAGTCCATCGCTGCTAACTGAGGGATGAAATTCTCCCAGACCTTTAATCCTTTAGTTTAGGGCTTTGACTCATTTTGACACATTCTCCCCTGGGGAACATATAACAATTATCAGTCATTTATACTTTCATTATAAAAATAATAGCTGCCTTTTCACTATGCTAAGAGCTTTATGGCATTGTAACTTTTTAATCCTCTCAACTATGCTCTGAATTTGTGGGGGTAGCACTGAGTGAGTATCCCAGTTTTCCAGAGAAGGCAGGCTTGGGAAGATTGAAAGGCAAGTTTTTAATCACAGCCTCACATACAGTATATGAAAACTGAGCCAGACTGCCCAGGTTCAAATCCTAGCTATGTCTCTGTGTGACCCTGAGCAAACTGTATGCCCCATCAATGCCCTCTATTAAATGCCAACCATTCCAGGGCTCACAAACATGGTAGAACGGGGCATAAGGTGCAGCCATACAAGGCAAGTTTGTACTATATGTGCATGCAATTTCTGGAAACAAGTTCTATAAAGAGGTGCAAGCTTGGGGGTTACTGAAGAAGCACATTCTCATGGGCATCCACATTCTGGGGAGGAAAACGAGCTGCAGGACAAGAGCATGTGAAACGTTGCGCTTTAGAAAGGTCAACACGTTAGAAGCTGCTTTTTATCAGAAATAACCTGAGACTCAGCTGAGTAGGATGGTTTGACGTTTGGATAATTCTTCTGTAAATGTGCCCTAGTCTCTGGGCATGTTCTGCTTCCCCAGTATGTCAACATCCTGGGCCTTTCATATATGTCAGCAGTGCCTAGAGAGACCTGTCTACTCACACTGCACTCATAATTGTTCCCTCTGTTCCAGACTTATAGGTTCACTGGTGGAATAACACTTTTAACACTTTTTAATCACAGCCTCACATACATTTAGGTCTAGGGAAGTTATAGATTTTCCTGGAGAAATTAGAGTTTATATGACTAGAGGAAATGTTCAACGGCAGCTAAAGTTGACTCATCTAAAGAAAATGCCTCAGTGGTAGGTTGTTACTATGTCATTACTGTAGGAAGGATGGTAATTATTGTCACAGAGCTTATTCAGAACTCTTTTCCTGTGGAGCATTTCAAAAAGATTCAGTGAAGGGTATGTATTAAGCACACCAGGAAACAAACATTTTCCACTCTAGTCTTGTCCTCTATTTAAAAAAATACAGGAAAAAAATTTAAATCAGGAATGCTACTCAAGTTATATTTAATTTGAGGCTAACATCTAGAAAATATACAAATTAATACCAATAAGACTTTAAATATTATTTTGGTAAAATCAGACTCTTTTGAAAGATGCCTATATTGCATGTTATAGAGATACTCCATTTATTGTTACCAATTTGCTAGGGATCAGGAGAAGTGAGGTGAGGCGTGCTCCTCAAAGACATGAACTAAATGTCTTTATCAAGGAAATAAATTAATAAATTTATTAATTAAAATAGGAAAACCACAGACCCTAAAATTTAGTTTTAGTATAATTTTCTCTGAGGATCTGAAATAACTAAAAGGCCATAAAGATAGTCATCTTTGCTTTTATGTTGTTACCTGATTTGCAGATATTTGCATATTTGCACACACTTATGTATCTACAATATCTATTCTCTTATAATAATTGCCAGGGAAGGTGACCTAGTAGGTGTTCTGAAATTGAATGATCAGAAAACCATTAAGGATGAAAGAGAAAAGCTCTTAGGAAAATTAACTGAGCTACATGATATTTGCCAAATAAAGACCTTTTCTACAATTTTGCTATGAAAGTAAAATGTCAAGTAAATGATAGCTTATTGTGCTATCACAAAATTTTATAAAAACAAAGTACACACAAAAAAGTACAGCCAATTGTTTCATTCATTGTTCTAAAAAAATGGTGTGTTAAAAATAAATAAAATGGTACGTGGCTGTTATAAAAATGTAAACATTCTTACAGATAACATAAAATAAACTTACTTTTGTTTCATTTTTCTTTTTTTTTTTTTTTTTTTTTATTTAAAAGATTTTATTTATTTATTTGACACAGAGAGATCACAAGCAGGCAGAGAGAGAGGAGGAAGCAGGCTCCTTGCTGAGCAGAGAGCCCGATGCGGGCCTCGATCCCAGGACCCTGAGATCATGACCTGAGCCGAAGGCAGCGGCTTAACCCACTGAGCCACCCAGGCGCCCTGTTTCATTTTTCAATTACATCTTAATCGAGACTTTCTTAACAAATGGATTAGAATCTCATTTTAAGCAAATTCTCTTTAAATGCCCTTTGCCTGGAGCAGTGAGGCCTTACCTAGCCATCATTCCTCCTGCTGCACTTGCAACTGGCCACTTCCCACAAATAACACCCTATCCAGGTCGTGGCTCACCTCCATTTTCTGGGTAGAAATACTTACTACAGCTGCCCAGGTAAATGATGGATTCACATATAATTCTCATCATTCCACCCATTTTAGGCTTTCATTATATGCTGCCCTCTCTAACATAATTACAATAAAACTGTAAGATAGTTGAGAGAAAGCACTAGCCAGGGTCTCATGCTGTTTTGTAATTCCTGATGCCACACTACTATCTACACTGGAGTAGTACTAGCCAAGTGCATGGCAACACATAAGGACTTTCTCTAACTCTCCAGCTCTTTGACGGTATTCTGAAAGTACTATAACTTTTATTCCTCTGGCTCATCTACCCTCATGAATGTTCATTTCTGACTGCGGAAGACAAGTTGTAGGGAAATGAAAAGCCATTACTAGAGGAAGGGAGACAAAGGGAGTGTCTAGAAAACAGGGCCATATGAACAAACTACAGTTTTAGGAACATTTCTCTGCTTAGAAGGGTCATAATTTGGGGTCTGTGGACCTCTTAGAAGTCTATGGGTGAGCTCCATGGATCCAGAAGCCCCCAGAACTTTCAGGCAAAGTTCCATGTGATATACATTTTTTGGTGAAGACTGTTTATAGTTTATAAGGGTTTAAAGAGTTCGGGACGCAATGGAAATTTAATCTCTATTTCTTTAAAGAAATCTTTAAGAAGAGGCCTGAGGTAATAATGTTGATCCCAGGATCTTACCTTTTCCACAAAGTACAGAATGCCCTCGTGGCCACGCTGGCCAGGGGGCTTCCAACTTAGCACCACATAGCTCCGGGTAGCTTCTGTGACAGAGAGCTCTGTGGGGGGGCCAGGAACAATACCCTCTGAAAAACAACAAGGAAAAGTGAAAAGCACACACCCTGGGAAGACCAGCATATGCAGAGAGTCATAGATGTTCCTCTCCCACTGGAGAAAGAGTTCATTACTGCTCCACAGTATAAAGAACTACCTCATCTCTGAAATTCTTCCTAAAACATTCATTCATTCATTCAAAGCCACAATTTTACTTTCCTTGCTTGGCAATTTTGATTTTCTTACTGCTCCTAAAAAACAGTAATGACATAAGTTATACTTTCTAGACATCCTATATCAGCTTTTCATAGAATATCTTTTCAAGGATGTTCAGATAGCAAACAAACTTGGAATATAAAGATAGTATATTCTCTAGGGCAGAAAGTTGACTTGTTTTCTCACCAGGAGAGTAAAGATAATGCCCTTCTCCAGAGAAAGCTTGGGCACAGGGTTTGTCAGATGTAACATCTATCTACTGCGTGTACAGCATCCATCTGTGCTGCTCCCTACCACCCTGTGGAACTTGGTGGGGGGACAATGCAAAGGAAAGTAATGAGAACAGGAAGCTCGTGCTGTCTAACTGTGCTGTGACTAAAGAATCCTTTGTCTCTGACCTAGGAATCTCTTATCTTTTACCAACATCAATGAAACTGTGGTATGAAACGTATTAGTTTGTAAGTAGGGCAAAACTTTAGACCCTCCACATCCAATAACTAAAATACCAAGCAAAATACATGGAACAACTATGTATAGACATTGGATATTAGCTGGCTTAGGACAATGATTCCTGATAGAAGAGTAACAGATTAGGTGAGCTCTACCACTGTCCTAGCTTATTGTCTGGAGAGAATCTCAAGACAGCAGCTCAGGAAGAGGAACCCAAGTAGAACCTGGGAGTCTCCCCAAGTGGAGGAGAAGAAGCTGGAATTCCAGAAAGGGAAGGTACCTACAGAGAGAGTCACAAGGATGAATACTGGAGGAAAGGGCTGCACAGAGAAGGAGGCTTCAGAGATGTTCAGAGGGTACCTCTGGAGTGCTCACCTGAATACTAACCAGCACATCAATGTGAGAAAACCACCTGAGGTGGAGGAAAACCCACACAACAGAACTGAAGAGAATAAACCTCAAAGCTCTCAAAGGACCTGGGAGAGTCCATATTCCAACCATTTAGAGTGGAAATCTCCTAATTCACAGGCATCTGGTAGAGTACTACTCAGAAGGCTATTCCTCTGTAGTATGGCCAAATTATGCCTCAGCTAAAGTCTGTTCTGATTTCACTTAACAAAAGCAAGCCTTGAAAGATCAAATCATTTCCCCAGAACAAAGCTCAAGAGCATTTATAAAAACTTAAAAACATCCAGCACCAAACAATGTAAATTCAAAATGTCTGGCATCTCATGAAACGTTATTAAGTACGCAAAGGAGCAAGAAAATACAGCCCTTTCTGGGGAGAAAAATCAGTCAATGAAAACAAAACCAAAGATGTCACAGATTATAGAATTAATCAACAAGGATATAAAAACAGTTATTGTAAGAACAGTCCATATGTCCAAAAGGGCAAAGATTAAACATGTTGAATAAAGACATGGAAAATATAATGACACAGTAGCAGAAAGTATCTGAAATGAAACACAGAAAGCAAATACACTGAAAGGGAAAATGAACACAGCATCAGTGACCCCTGGTTTCAAGTAGCATATAACTGGAGTTCCTGAGGTAGAAAAGAAAGAAGGGGTACAGGAAAAAAACAACGTTTAAAGAAATAATGCTGAAGAATTTTCCAAAGCTGATGAAAATTGTAAACTCACAGAATCCAAGGAACTTGTACACCGCAAGCACAAGACACATCAAGGAAACCACACTAATGCATATCACAAACAAATTTCTCAATCCCGTGACAAAAAGAATCTGTTAAAAGCAGGTAGAGAGAAGAAGATACATACTGAGATAAGAATAACAATAGTCATTCTTTTTTTTAATATATATTTTATTTATTTATTTGAGAGTGAGCACAAACAGCAAGGGATAAGGAGAAGCAGCAAGGGATAAGGAAAAGCAAACTCCTCATTGAGCTGGGAGCCCAGTGCGGGTCTAGAGCGCAATGCCTGGAGCCCAATGCAGGTCTCAATCCCAGGACCCTAAAATCATGACCTGAGCCAAAGATAGGTGCTTAACTGAGCCACCCAAGTGCCCCAACAACGTCATTTTTATAGTGCACATTTGCACTATAGTGGACCATCATTTCTAAAGTACTGAAAGAAAAACTGTCGATCTAGAATTGTACAACCAGTGAATGTCTATTTCAAAAAGAAGGATGAAATAGAGACTCTTTTAGACATACAAAAATAAAATTATTCATAATCAGCAGGACTGCACTACAAGCAATATTAAAGGAAATGCTTCACGTACAAAGGAAGTGGTATCAGATGGAAATCCAGATCTACACAAAGAAATGAAGAACAAAAATGATAAAAATATGAGTGAATACTGAAAAGTTTTTTCTTACTTTTAAATTTCTTTGAAAGATAAGTGACTATTTGAACCAAAATAATAGCATTGTATTGTGCAATTTGTAATACACAAATAAAATCCATGCAATAACAGCACCAAGGCTTGAAAGGGGAAATGGGATAATGCTGTTTTAAGTTCTTACAACTATACATGTAGTAGTATAATCTTACTTGAAGGAGGTTGTGATAAGACATATATTAAAATTCTAAACTACTATAATACAAAACAAAGAATTATTGTTAATAAGATACCATGGCGAAAATGGGATAATAAAAAAGTACTCGATCTAAAAGAAAGAAGAAAAAAAAGGAGAAAGGAAACAAATGGATTGATAGAAAACAAATAGCAAGATGGTAGATTTAAATCCAACTGTATCAATAATCACACAAAATGTAATTGTTCAAACATTCTAATAAAAAGGCAAAGATTACCCAACTGGATAAAAACCAAGACCCAGCTACATGCTGCCTACAAGAAATACAATGTAAATATAAAGACACACATAGGTCAAAAGTAAAAGGATGGAAAGCATATGCCATGCTAATACTAATTTAAAAAAAAAACCCTTGAATGATTATATTAGTATCAAAATAGATTTCTAAGCAAAAAAACATTACCATGGATAAAGAGTGTCACTTTATAATAACAAAGTGGTCAATTCATAAGAAGATATGACAATCAAAATGTTTATGCATGAATAACAAAGCCTCAAACAGTATGAAACAAAACCTGGTAGAACTACAAGAAGAAAAAAAATAAATCTACCATCCGGTCAGAGATTTCACCAATACGCTATTAACTGATAGAACAAGAAGATCAGATAGTTGAAATCCCAGTAGGTTTTTTTTATAGAAAGTTGAAATCCCAGTAGGTTTTTTTTATAGAAAGTGATAAAGCTGATTTTTCAAATTTATGTGGAAATGCAAAGGCAGCATAGCCAAAACAACTTTGGGGGGAAAAAAATAGAGGAGTAAATATTACTTAATTTCAAAACTACAAAGCTTTTAAAATTTTTTATTCATTTATTTAAAACTGGAAGCTTAAAAACAACAACAACAACAACAACCTAAAGCCACAGTAGTCAAGATAGTGTGGTTGGTGTAGAGAAAATAAAATTGACAACAGAGATTTTAGAAATAGATTTAAAAAAAAAATGCAACCAATTGATTTTGGCAATGGTGCCAAGGCAATTCAATGGGAATGGATAATCTTTAACTGATTGCTGAAATCACTGGATAGCCATATGCAAAATATCCCGATAATGATAACAACTTAAGACCCTTACTTTGCATAATATAGAAAAAATTAATTTGAAATGGAACGTAGATTGAGATCTAAGAGCTAATGCTATAACATTTCTAGAATAAACAGGAAAACTAAGTAAACTTGATTTGGCAAAGATTCAAATATGATGCAAAAATGGCAATATACATAAAAAAGGTTTCCAACAGTATTAGGGAAATGCAAATTAAAACCACTATGCACCCACTATGAAACATCATTACTGGTGATAATGTGGAACAAATGGAATTCATATACTGCTGATTGGAATGTAAAATGGTACAAACGTCTTCGAAACAGTTGGCAGTTAAAAATTAAACATATACAGACAACTGACAGAATGGGAGAAGATATTTGCAAACGACATATCAGATAAAGGACTAGTGTCCAGAATCTATAAAGAACTGAGCAAACTCAACACCCAAAGAACAAATAATCCAATCAAGAAATGGGCAGAGGACATGAACAGACATTTCTGCAAAGAAGACATCCAGATGGCCAACAGACACATGAAAAAGTGCTCCATATCACTCGGCATCAAGGAAATACAAATCAAAACCACAATGAGATATCACCTCACACCAGTCAGAATGGCTAAAATCAACAAGTCAGGAAATGACAGATGCTGGCGAGGATGCGGAGAAAGGGGAACCCTCCTACACTGTTGGTGGGAATGCAAGCTGGTGCAGCCACTCTGGAAAACAGCATGGAGGTTCCTCAAAATGTTGAAAATAGAACTGCCCTATGACCCAGCAATTGCACTACTGGGTATTTACCCTAAAGATACAAACGTAGTGATCCAAAGGGGCACGTGCACCCGAATGTTTATAGCAGCAATGTCCACAATAGCCAAACTATGGAAAGAACCTAGATGTCCATCAACAGATGAATGGATCAAGAAGAAGTGGTATATATACACAATGGAATACTATGCAGCCATCAAAAGAAATGAAATCTTGCCATTTGCGACAACATGGATGGAACTAGAGCGTATCATGCTTAGCGAAATAAGTCAAGCAGAGAAAGACAACTATCATATGATCTCCCTGATATGAGGAAGTGGTGATGCAACATGGGGGCTTAAGTGGGTAGGAGAAGAATAAATGAAACAAGATGGGATTGGGAGGGAGACAAACCATAAGTGACTCTTAATCTCACAAAACAAACTGAGGGTTGTTGGGGGGAGGGGTTTTGGGAGAAGGGGGTGGGATTATGGACATTGGGGAGGGTATGTGCTTTGGTGAGTGCTGTGAAGTGTATAAACCTGGTGATTCACAGACCTGTATCCCTGGGGATAAAAATATATGTTTATTAAAAATTTTTTTTTAAAATTAAAAAAAAAAAAAACATATACGGGCACCTGGGTGGCTCAGTGGGTTAAAGCCTCTGCTTTTGGCTCAGGTCATGATCCAGGGTCATGGGATCAAGGCCTGCATCGGGCTCTCTGCTCAGCAGGGAGCCTGCTTCCCCCTCTCTCTCTCTGCCTGCCTGTCTGCCTACTTGTGATCTCTGTCTGTCAAATAAATAAAATCTTTTAAAAAAAAATTAAACATATACCAAAAAAAAAAACATTAAACATACACCTACCATATGACCTATCTGTCCAACTCCTAGGTATTTATCCAAGAAAAATAAAAAGCATAAGTCCATACAAACACTTAATAAGGATGTTCATAGAAGCTTTTGACAGTAAATGGATAAAAAACAAACTTGAACTGATACATGCATCAACATGAGTAAATCTCAAAATAATTATGCTGAGTGGAGAAAAACGAGTAAGATTTCATTTATTTAAGAGTGTGTAAAACGCAAACTAGAGTGATAGAAAACAGATTAGTGATGGCCTGGTGATGGGCAGAGGCAGGAGAAAGGAATTACAGAGGGGCATGAAGAAATTTTAGGGATGATGGTTATGTTCATTATTTTGATCATGGTGACAGCTTCACAGGTGTATACATATGGAGAATTTGCCAAATTGTACGTTTTACAGAAATCAGTTTATGTCAATCGTACTTCAATAAACCTTTTTTTTAAAAGATTTTATTTATTTATTTGACAGACAGAGATCACAAGTAGACAGAGAAGCAGGCAGAGAGGAGGAAGCAGGCTCCCCACAGAGCAGAGAGCCTGATGTAGGGCTCCATCCCAAGAACCTGGGATCATGACCTGAGCTGAAGGCAGAGGCTTTAACCCATTGAGCTACCCAGGCACCCCCTTCAATAAACCTTTTTTTAAAACTGTGATTCTCTGAAAATATACATTACTTTATGATCTCTACATATTTCAGGATATTCTTCCCAAAATTTCTTAAATAATATACACTTTAACCTCATAATAAAGGCTAAACCACATGGCAAAACACTGGCAACAGTATCTGGGGAAAACTGAGCTTTTACCTGAAGGTTCCTCTTCAGTGACAATTATCTGTCCAGTCCAAGGTGCTGAAGGGCGACCTGAACAGAGATAAATGTAAAAATCACAAAGTTCATAAATGCGGTTTCAACTGCACTCATAAACTGGCCATAGTAGCCACAAATTGGCTTGATTAACTAGTTTACTTACATATTTTCCTAATGAATCTTACTGAGCATATATATGGTGTTGTGTCTTCAAGGAACCCACAATCTGATAGAGCACAGAGCCTACCTATTTGGAGTCAACATTTCTGGAACTGTAGTTTCACAAGCAAGGTAAATAACCTATGTTCATTTACTGTTCAGTATAGATCTCTGGAAACATGTAAGTTCTCTCATCTCTCCTTAAGAGATAGCATGTATTTGGGAGAAATGTTTCTGGAACAACTGCAAGCCCAGTAGTTATTTATGTGTAATAATAAAGCAAAAAAAAGGAGAGGGGAGCTAATCCTACAGTACAATTCAATGAAAGCAATTTCTTTCCATTATATTTTGAAAAGTATTATCTACGAAAGAAACCAGTTTAGACCTGGAGGAAGGAAAGTGGGTAAATGGGCAGGAAAAGAGGAAAATCCATTTAAATTCATTTTATTTATTCATTCATTGAAGAGGAAATTCATTGCTGTGTTCCCACAAGTAAGAGATAGAGAGAATGGTTTAACTCCTGCTTTATCAACAGATTTTCACCAGAGCTAATACAAAAACAGAAAGGTGATTTGCAAGATAACCTATTTTCAACTCAAACAAACTCAACCTTATTTTCATTGGAATTTATAAAAGAGGAGTAAATGAAGTATGAGCTTGAATTAGGAAAGAGGGAGGGAAGTCAGACAGCAGGCAAAAAACAATCAGGCAATCAAGGAGTTTGATTAGAAAAAGTCCCCAGAGAAAGGTTTTTTACTTAGCTTTTTACAATGCCACACATGTACCTAAGGTAAGAATAATGCTGCAAATATGACATAGACCAGTAGTCCTCAACCACGATGATTTTGCCCCTTGAGGATAGGATAGCAACCACCCCATGACAAATACTTACCTAGCTTAAATGTCTATAGAGTCAAGTTTGAAATATCCAGTGTGGTCTGAAGTGTTAATTTCCAACAATCTTTTAATGTCATTTTATGGTCTCTATTACTGAGGATACATATGGGTTCCCATGAAATAAATGTAGAGCATAAATCAGGTACCATGGTTTTGACGTTTAGATGTGGAATTTAAATATATGAAAATATTATTTTTGATTGTCTAATATGGTAACTCAAGTATAGAGATATAATGTTGTAAAAATGTGTTTTTCCTTTGATATAAAGATGCTCACTGGGTTGAGTATTAATGTGCTAAGGGGCAAATTCTAGGTTAAGAAACTTACCTTATAATATTAAGAATTAAAAGAAAAGTATATTTGGAGTGTGCTAACAAAAAATAAAAATGCTTCCCAGGCTTTTATCATATTTCATTTCAAATAGAATGCCCAGAACTC
Source organism: Mustela nigripes (assembly GCF_022355385.1). Lineage (NCBI taxonomy): Eukaryota > Metazoa > Chordata > Mammalia > Carnivora > Mustelidae > Mustela > Mustela nigripes. The sequence goes on along the minus strand of NC_081564.1, from coordinate 39,389,994 downwards.
AGTTTAACAAGGAAAAGTTTTCTGAATCAAATAAAAATAAGACAAAAAATAAAGCCCTTAGTGAAGAGACAAGTCTAAAAACAAATTGGTTTTCGTTTCGTTTTTCCCCCAGGATAGTCTGATAAAGGATTTCCTAGTCTCTTCTCCCTCTAGTGGAAGGGGGGAGGAATAACCTTGCAAAGAGATATATTGTAGTTACTTAAAACAATGACAAAAAGGTTCAAGAAGATCCTGAAAATTGAAAAATGCTTACTTTTAAGTCTAGCTTTCTCAGCTGGATCCAGAGCAGCCACAGGCTCAGAAACTCTAGATGGTAGACCTATTCCATTCTTATTCACAGCTCGAACTCGGAATATGTAAGAACGACCTTCTATCAACCCAGTGACTGGAAAACGAGCAAACTTCACAGGTGTATCATTGCATTGAGACCAGCTATCTGTGCCCACCTCACACCTAAGGGAAAGAGAGCGGTCAGCAATTATATTAAAAGAAGTGTGACTAAATTAATAGCTCCAAATCTGCAAATCCCTCCCCCACCAATTGCTTCAGACCTCCCCATAACATACCCAGCTCAAGTGTGTGGTTCAATAGTTACTTAACTGCATCCAATCAGTTCTATTCAATTGCAATGTGTCTTCTTTAAAAATAAAAATACCTCAGATCCTTCCTAAACATGCATGCTTCCTTTAAACTCCCTAAAAGCAAGCAGCTGAGGGGCCTAGTGTGCTAAGCCAAAGAACTTTCTGGGGGAGAAACAGAAGCAACAGGTAGGTATGTACAATCTATACATTGGAGAGACTGAATGGAAAGATCCTCCAAACATCTCCCTGGCTGATGTCTTCAGTTCCACCATTGGTGACTTCTTTGTCGTCTTTATGCATTTTCTTTTAAAAATAAAACTGTTTGAATTAGTTAACACCTTAAATATACCTATTTATATTGTAGCATACAGTAAAGAGCATGCTTTTTTTTTTTTCTTAAGTAATCTCAACACCCAGTGTGGGCCTCAAACTCACAACCCTGAGATCAAGATCTGTATGCTCTACAGACTGCGCTAGCCAGTCACCCCTGGAAAGAGCCCACTTGATGATCATTACATGCTGTGTGGGTAGAAGGGGGAGGAGAGTATTATAACATATTTGTTTCTTAACAGATGAGATTGGTGAGATGCAGGGAAACTCTCACACCTGGGAGGAACCTCACACATGCTTTGGAACCTCTGATTTCTGGTGAGGTGCTTTTACAGTAGTCTGGGATAGACTGGTCACATCCTGGAGATGAAGATGGCAGCTCATATTATGTTAGTGGCCTGATCGGCAGGGGGTGAGGGGCTTGCAGCCTGTGCTTAAATTATACAGCTTTAGGATTAACTAACTCATCAGTTTTTATGAGCAGAGCACTGAAATTTAGTTTATGTCACTGCCCCAAGATGGCTCCATGTCTAACATGTCTAATTCCCAAATAATTCGCATGGGGGACAGGTTTTAATGGCAGGGCAAAGGTGATCAGGGCAAGAGGTTTCTCTGCTTCCTCAGCCTCACCCTTCCATTCTTTGATAAAGACAATAGACTTTTCCTCAACCTTATGTAAAGTGCTATGAACTATGGCTTCAATCCCTGCCCCCCATCAACCCTTAAATCTTGTCTTTATAGAAATTCTGGAGTTGCTAAGTGTAGGGTTTGGGAGGGAGCTGAGAGGCCTACGATGATTATTCAAGCTGCCCCTGTCTCCAGAGATTCCTCCTCTCTCCCGGTGCAGATGCTGTCATGGTGACTCAGTGATACTCTAGTGTGCTTCCCAACCCTCATGTGGGCAGAAAGAAAGGGGGGAACGTAGCTGCTCTGGAGATATCTACAGCATTTTGGAGCAGAAAGAAACACAAATACATGGCCAGGCTGGTATTTGAATTCTAGTTCTGCTACTTACTACCTGTGGGACTTTAGGTAACTTACTGTTTTCTCACTAGCATGTGGCTTTGGGCCAGCAACTGTTTCCTACTCATGATAAGAGTAGCTACCTTTCAAATGGTGGTTATGGTTAATGGTTAATATATGTGATGTATTTAGAACAGTGTCATGCACATTGGTAATGCTTAATAAATATTAGCTGCAATATGGTTATTTTTTATTGTGACAGAGCAAAATGGACTTCTGATTGTCCCTTGTCTTACACTGATTAAGTTTGCAGATCCCTCGGAAATTGCCAAAGACAATAAAGCAGTCTCTAAGGATATAAAAAAAATCTACCAAAAACTTCACAGGTCATCATTACTGAATGACAAAATAAAGTGGAAGTATTTAGTATAGGGTTAAATAGTATAGGATTTATTATAAAAATTTCTCTGGATGGTATTGAGCCCAATGGGCATATATTTACTTATTACCATAAATATTTGGCTTAATACACCTTGGTACAAACCTGTTGTACCACAGTGGCACAGATTATTTGTCCCTAGTGGTTTCTACAATTAGATTCTATTACTGAAAAATGGAAGAGAATTGGAGCAACTATTTGAATAGAAACTAAGTCAGATAATAATGTATTTAGGTTGATAATCTAAATTTGTTGTCTGTATTGTCCAAATTCACTGGATAATTAATGTGTAAGACCCAGTTACTATAAATATCAGAGGTTCTAAGTTTTAGAGAATGTAAATAGAAAAAATTGTAGAAAGAACACAATTTAATACTATTGATATTTGTTATTTCTTTGTCTAACTTGAAACCACACCCTATGAAATAAATAAGTTTTTGTTAATATTCCTAAAGTAGGGGCGCCTGGGTGGCTCAGTGGGTTAAACCACTGCCTTCAGCTCAGGTCATGATCCCAGGGTCCTGGGATCGAGTTCCGCATTGGGCTCTCTGCTCAGCAGGGAGCCTGCTTCCTCCTCTCTCTCTCTCTCTGCCTGCATCTCTGCCTACCTGTGATCTCTCTCTGTCAAATAAATAAATAAATTCTTTAAAAAAATATATATATATATATATATTCCTAAAGTATTATTCTTTCAATTATTTAATATTTTTAAATTACTGGCATACTAGGAATGTAGACATTAAATATATTGGACACAAGCTGTTTCCAAAGTGGCCTCTTAAAAGGTCTACACATTCATAGCATTCTTGCCAAATAAGTGACTCGTATTGGTAGTCAAATTCAAAAATTATCTTTGGAATTTAGGTCAATAGGTAGGGTTGTGTGTGCAAGAGACAGAGAGAGAGAAAGAGGAGGAGATCAGAATATAAAATATTTCATGTAGAAATGGTGGAAGAAGTCAAGCATGCATCTCTATGACTAAATCACTCAAACTGGAACTAGACTAAGTACTAACTTATCAATAAAATATCCCAGAATAGGACTCCCTCCATCCACAGCTGGCTGTTTCCAAGAGATAATGATATAATCTTTGTTGGCATCCAAGCACACCACGTCCAAGGGAGAGGCTGGAGCTCCTTCGATCTCTGCATCAGCGTCTGTGGAGGTACAGAAGGATCCCTTTAAACCTCTCAGACAAGATCTATCACAGTCAAGCGATCCCCAGCTTAGTGCACACATTTCTTACCACACCCATAGTAGCTACATCTTTGGCCCAAGCAGAGCAAGTTCTGGTCTTAGAATTTGCTTACCAACATGACAATGTGTGCTTTTCATCATCAGTACAAAGAACATTATGTTAGAAAGGGCTCTAAAAAGAATCCATGACCTTTGCCTCATGGCCTTCGCCTGCCCAAAATGTTTTAAAGGAAAATAAATATGGGACGCCCGGGAGTCAGTCAGTTAAGCATCTGCCTGCAGCTCAGGTCATGATCCCAGGGTCCTGGGATTGAACTCTGCATCAACTCCTTGCTCAGTGGACAGCCTTCTTTTCCTCCTCCCTCTGCTGCTCCTCCTACTTGTGTTCTCCCTCTCTCTCTCTGTCAAATATAAATAAAATCTTTTTTAAAAATAAAAAATAAAGGAAATAAATATGGAGATATAGGAACCACTAGCAGAAAAGTCTTAAGGGAAGCTGAGCCAGAAAGTCTGTTCTTAAGATATCTAGCATACAGTGTTACTCAGAAATACCAACCTCTCTGAAGGGGAACAAATAAAAACCATGAAGCTTCGCCCTTCCCTCTGCTGGTCACTCCCATTTTGGGAGAGAAAGGAAAACATTCACTTTAATCAAATGTTTGTTCCCAGACTGGAGACACTTGCGAAAGGAATTCTGATGCAATATCCACATCTGAGCTTAGTTTATCAGAGTTTAGTACAAGTTAAGGATTATACAAGAGAGGGCAGTGACTGTTTATGAAATGAGATCCTCTGACAGTGGTTTCCTCAGCAGTGTCTTCAGGCACAGCTAAATGAGTGAACCAGGGATGTTTTCAGGAGGAGAGCCAAGGGGGATGAAAATAATCGGTCAATAACCCTTTCAGTGAGAGGCAGGGTTCCTGGAGGTGGGGTTCACATTGCCAATTTCTCCTGACCTCTGGTCCCCTTCTTCATAACTGCAGTTGGCCGGAGAGGAGGCTGCGACGTGTTGGAACCACTCATCTCAAGGAAAACACTTCTGTTGACTGTATAAACACTTTTCTTTTATAATGAGCTATATACTTCTGTAACTCTTATGAATTACTAAGCCATTTGATATTAAGGCAGAAATATTTGTGCACTTTGAATTTGGGATAGGTTTGCACTGCCTGTGAGGAGCTCAAATCACTTTGGTTTTGAATATTCTGTCTCTTGCCCCCACGAACCTGTAGGAAAGTGTTTTAGGCAACTTCTCTGGCATAAGTACTATATGAGAACATAACTAAATCATGGACCCTAAAAGCGAGCGTTTCGGTGGAAAGAAAATTCTTCCCTTCTAGGGTTTGAGAGCACTGGATTGGGGGGGGGGGGAGAACCTAGTAATGGTGAAGTTAGAGCAGAACTAGAAAGGGGTAGAGATGCTGAGGTTAATAGGCCTCAAGTGACAGAAGAAGGATGCTAGAAAGCCGCTCAGTTGGGAGGAGACAGCTGGCAACCTCCATCCATGTTCTTTTGCTACAGTCCCAAAATGTAACAACAAGGAATCCCTGGTTCAGACTATCCATAGTATGTAACAGAGCATGGCAGACAGTAGGAATCCAGGGAACCATTTTTCAGCATATTTATAACATTGCTTGGCCCATGCCATTCTTAGAGTAAGCTAAACAGTCTTTCTAAAAACAGGTTCTGTGTAGGAGCTGCTGGAAGCCAAATCCAGATACTGTGTTATGCTGGGACACATCTGTGCTCCTGGCTCTCAGCAGCTGCTGGAGAACGCTTGACCACTGCTCCCACTTGGCCAGCGGCAGGCCTTTTCCTAGCCCGTGTCCTTTTTCCCAACCCTCCAAAAAGCAAAACTTTTGTACTTTTGATTAACTGTGTAAAAGATTAGACTGCTACTCTATATTTTGCCTTCTGACACAAGCCAATAATAACTTTTTTAGAAATATAAGTAACTCTATTCTCTTTAGTATAAAAGCAGTGTTTTCTTATAAAAAGTGATAATCAAAAAATATGTTAAAATCCTCTTTAATTTCATAATTCAGAGACAACGACTACTAACATACTGGCCTAGATTTTTCTAGATTTTTTTCTATATTTATAAGCTCAAAAGTGATTGTTTTTAAAATAAAAACAAGATTGGACTATATAGTTTCATGTTAATGTATTTCCATATCAGTAAGAATAGATATACACCATTTGTTTTCACTGCTGTGTGGTATTCTGTTGTTTACATGGAGCATTTATTATACTTTATTTTATAACTCCCATGGGTAGGTATCTAGATTTCTTCGAGTTTTTCCCAATACATTTTTCTTACCTTTGCCCACTTCAGTTCCTAGAACTAGAACTGATGGATGTGCTCTATTGATACATAGTAGCAAACATCCTGAGAAATGTTGAAACAATTGATACCAGCAATGGACAGGAGTGCTATTCCCTTCATTCCTTTATCCCAGTGGATTTTAAAAATCCTTTAAATCTTTGCAATATGATAAAAATGTTACATCATTTCAATTTTCATTTCTTTGATTACTAGTGAATACCTTTTCATCTATTTGTCATTTGTAATTGTTTTTTCAAGACATTTCTAGCCTGTCCTTTACCACTTTATCATCTCTCTCCCTCCATGCAGTGGAAGGGGTAGAGGAGGAAAGAATATACAAAATACATAAGTCTAGAAAAATATGTAATAAAATAATAACATTGGAATAGCTTTTCTCTTTCTTCTTTTTTTTCTTTGCTTATTTACATGATCTAATTTTTTTTTTTTTTTACAAAGAACACATACTACCTATATAATAAAATATGTGCATCTCTGGAATGGGTTTCTGCAGACACACGGTGCTTTGTACACTGATCATTCTAGTTCAGAAGCTATTTTCTGAGCAGCAAAAACATCTGAGCTCTAAAAATGCACTGAAATGGCGTCATGCAGTTCAATGTATACAGAGTTTTATAAAACACACAAAGTGTCATTTAAAATATGCCGGTAATTTCTTAGGATTCCTGGCTGGCTGAGGTGGTGGAACATCTGACCCTTGATCAGGGGGTTGTGAGTTTGAGCCCCAAGTTGGGTGTAGATATTACTTAAAAACAAAATTTTTACCAAAATACCCAACATGTTACCACTTTCTTAAAAGGTTAAACTTAAATTTAACATATGACCCAGTAATTCCACTTATATGTCTCTCCCCAAGAGAGATAATAACATACATCCATGAATATGAACATAAATGTTCATAGCAGAATTATTCATCATAGCCAAAGAGTAGAAACAATCCAACTGTCCAATTGGTGAATGGATGGACCAAAAGAGTCTTCTCCATACATTGCAATAGTACTTAGCAATAAAAAAGAACAAACTGTTAAAATGTGTTATAACATAAACGAACCTCAAAATAGATGTTTTACTGAAAGAAGAGAGATATAAAATTCCACATACCATATCCAGAAATGTCCAAAGAAGGCAAACAGAGACAGAATGTAAGCTGGTGGTTGCCTATGGGCTGGTCTGGGAATGACAGTGTGGAATGGGCAAAGAAAACCCTCTGGGGTGATGAAAATGTTCTTAAACGGATGCTAGGTGATGACTGCACCCTCTGTAAATACTCTAAAGCACTGTCTACTCAACATAGGTGGATCTTTCAGTTTATCAAGTATACTTCAATAAAGGTTTTTTTAAAAAAAAGAATCTAAAATATATCATTTAAAATAAACTTATAAGTGACATTTTTTTCTAAAAGTTCTTAAATTCACAAAGCAATTACTGAAATTTATCTTTCCAATTTTGTCCTTCCCATTTATCTTCTCAGTTCTCTCACATAAGTTTATATAAAACACATAAAGTGTCCTTTAAAACAAAATGGTAATTTCTTGGGGTGCCTGGCTGGCCAGGGTGGTGGAGCATACGACTCTTGATCTGGGGGTTGTGATTTCAATCCCTATATTTTGTATAGAGATCACTTAAAAAGAAATCTTTACCGAAACAAAACCCAAAAAACAACATGTTAGCAATTTCTTAAAAAGTCGAACACAAATTTAACATGTGACCCAGCAATTCCACTTGTTGGTCTCTACCCTAAACTGATCAATTTTAGAATCTTTCCATTTCCTTATTTTGTAGATTTGAAAACTAGCTTAAGTATAAATTTCAAATTTCGATGCCATCTCTCTGTCTATAGTCAATAATGTGAAGCCTGCTCTAAATCTGGTGGAGAGCCACAATTCTGGATATAGGCATGGAGAAATGTTACTGAGAAAACCTAGACTGTATCAGAGTTTCTAGACAAAGCCCATGAAAGAATCGCCAAGGCATAAGTAATTAAGGTTTTTTTCTTGAATCACCAGAGATACAGTCCTTATCTAACCAGATTTTTCCAGGTGGTTTGTCTACATAAACTTACTCGCTGATGAGTTTCAGCGTATTTGTCTTCACGTGATTTATCCAGAGGCTAACACCATGACATCTGACTTTGCCCACAATACTTTTGTGTTGTAGAAAGTCTAAAACATTTTCAGATGATGTACATATTCATGTCTCTCTCTCTCTCTTTAATATTCATGTATCTTTATCAGTTGTTCTAGGACAGAATTCCACAATTACTACTGTTCCCTGGGGGGGGGGGGGGGTGCTGCTAACCATTCCCAGTATCCATTTTCCTTTTAGTACTAGAAGCCCCAGCTTCAGTAGGCAACATGGCCACTCAGCTGGACACATGACACCCTAGCTTCCCTCACTGTGAGATGTGCATGTGCTAAGTGTTCACCATGCAGAAGTGATGTGTACAACTCTGCACGTCCCCATCCACTTCCTCTCTCCCTTTTCCCATAGGCTGGGATGAGAACACAGGATAGCACCATGGGGACCATGGAATAACAATGTAGATGGGACCTGGGACTCTGAACCACGCCCCTATTTCTGAATTGATAGACATAGGGGAGAAATAAGCTTTTTTGTTTCATCAGCTTAGCCTAATTAAAATCCTAGGTTAGGCATCAGAAGACCTGTATCCTAGATCCACTTTTGCTTTTAACTAACCGTGAGGCTTTTTTTGGTAAATCACTTTATTTTTCTGAACCTCAGTTTCTGCATCTTAAAATTAAGGGATTTGACTAGAATGGGAATCTTAACTTTTTTGAGCCATCCTTTGGCAGACTGACGAAGTCTAGAGGCCCCTTCTTGAAATAATGCTTCCAAATGCATAAAATAACATACATGAGATTGCCAAAGAAACTAAATATATTGAAATACAATTTTAATCAGACCCTTTGAGAGTCTGTGGATCCCAGTTAAGGACACCTGACCTCTAAAGTTCCATTTTGATCAAAATTCCTATGAGTTTATGATTCTCTTTAGTACACAAAAGATTTTTTAAAAATTAATAAGTCTCCTATATTGTTTATACTTTAGTTTTCTGTATATTATGATGTTTTGACACCTTAAAAGCTTTTCTGACTGCGAAGGCACTACCCTCCCCCACACACACCCAGGGCTAGCCAATTCTTAGAGATAGCAGCCACTCAGCCAGGAGCCGGCCTTTGATAAGCAAACTACCAATCCAGAGCTGTGCCTCCTCCATCTGGCCTGCACACCCTAGGAGGCCACACCTGCCAGGGAGCAGGCTGCTAGGGACCAAGCCTATAGCTTAGAGTCTACCAAAATGATTCAAACTAGCCAATCCTAAACTGTTTATCCTGCCCTGCCTCCCCTTTCCCACAGAAACGTCAATAAAAGTCATGGCCTAAGGTCTCACCTCCCTCTGCTCCTTCCATAAGTGCAATAAATTTTATTTTCCCGATCTTCTCCTGTGTCCCCTCTTGTGGCCACACCTGACTAACAGCACAGAAGAGAACACATAACAGGCCTGCTGCCTGGAAGTGTCAATGGTCTTACAGATGCCCTGCGATCCCATGTAGAAATAATATCCCCACTTGTAGAGAGCCAAACCATTCAAGACACAGGTGAACAAAGAAAGACTCCTAAAATCACACAGCTTGCCTTAAGGATTAAGTTGTAGCACCCTGTTTCCTAGTTCATTAAAGTTGAAACTATAAAAAAGGGGTCTGGAGTGAAATAATGAAATGGCTCCCTGGAATAGATATTAAAGAGTAAGTCCCCCGTAGCCCACCACTCTTTTATGGCAGCTTCGGTAAATTGAAATGGCTTTTTGTATTGTTGGGATAGAGCATCTCTACTCTAACACCTGTAAAGAGCTGCACTGGTAATTCACTGAGGATAGAATCCTGAAAATCCTTGACAGTAACACAGTCTGGCTCTGGTAGCTTTGGGTTGGTGCCTCAGGATTAACCTTTTTATAGGAGTTCTAATTTTATTGGAAGTTAACAACTCTATGCCATGTATTCTGGAAGAATTTTCAAATGGCTCTTTCATCTTACAAAAGCCATGTTTGGATAGATTGACTTGGCCTCCGTGTTTTAAACCTTCTTGGGTGTTCTGCTTTTTGCTGGGCCTTACCTCGAACAAAGACATAAGCGCTGTATTGTTCATAGTATTCTCCCATTCGTACACGGATTGTGTAGAGGCCTTCATCTTCTTTGTTGAGATGAGAAAATGTCAGTGTCGCTCGATCTCCACTCGAAAGTGTTTGCACCCATTTGGATGAAGAAATAGGTGCTCCTGGAAATTTTTTTAAAAGTAAGAAAATTAACTGAGTTTTCCCTCCATTGCTCCCTTCCTTTCCCATCCTTCCCCCCCCCCTCTTTGGCTCCCTCCCTCCCTCTCGCTCTCCCTCTTCTTCCATACTGAAAGCTCTTCAGTCTACTGTCAGTAGAAGTCTCTAGGGATTTGAGCCATTCTGCCATGCTTACATTGATAAAAAATACTATATCAGAAGCGAAGGGACCAGGGCCAAATACATAATCGGCAGGGTCCAGTGCAAAATGAAATTGCAAAGCCCCTGTTCAAAAAGCAGAGAAAAAATACAATTACAGACACTAATATATAAGGCTTTTTCCTCCAAAAATATTTTACTCTATATAAAATATAATTGGGGTAACACAAATGGCAAAAAAATATTTTCTCACAATAAGTTTTATATACAAAAATAATTTTTATTAATGCAATAGCTTGATTGATAAGATATTTCAGGCTTGCTTTTCAAGTAGGTCATCAGATTTATACTTTCAGCAACTTCATTTTAACTCAGTATAATTGAGGGGCACCTGGGTGGCTCAGTCGGTTGAGTGGCCAACTCTTGAGTTCTGCTCAGGTCATGATCTCAGAGTCATGAAATTGAGCCCCACAATAGTGCTCAGGCAGAGTCTGCTTGTTCCTCTCCCTCCTCCTCTGACCCTCCCCTCACTACTCCCTCCCCCCAAATAAAGAAATAAATCTTAAAAAAAAAAAAGTAACCTCAGTCAGTCACTCTTTGCAAATTCAAGATCAGAAATTAATTGATAATTTTTAATTTTGAGAAGGATCTTGCTGCTGATGCAACTATTACTATAGCTATTAGGATATTACATACTTAAAATATTATATAGTTTTATACTATAGAGAATTATATAGATAAATTCTTGTGACATTTACATTGGTTAACTTTCTGGTACATTATTTCAAAATATAAATTTTAGTACTCTAGAGTTAATGATGTTTAGGGGACAAAATTTCTAAGAAAATTTGACTTTATGTAGATCAGTTTCACATAAGTCTGAGTTTAATTTTAAATGTAATTTTACATAATAATATTTTGATATTTTTCTCTATCATATTCAGTAAATTGTGGAAGGTATACAAGAGGCTGAAAATGATTTGTTTATAATCCATGTGTCAGTTCATGCATTCTATCACTGTATCTTCAATTACAAGGAAAAATTAATTTTAAGATTATCTTCCTGTGAATACTGCTTCATTCACAGTTTTATATGAAAATAGTGTTCTTTTTCATCAAATGTGACAATCTTTAAATGTAATTTACATTTCTAAGCCTCTGAATATTTGCTGTACATTTATAGCAGTTTTCAAAACCAGGGATTCTAAACTCTTTTTACGGAATTCCAACAACTGCCTCATATACTTTACTGCAATGTCTCTATTACATGATTTTTACTTTATAATATTTTGCTGACAAAGTTTACTGCCTGCTTGCTAGTAGTTCCTGTCCGGATGCTCAGGGCAGTAAGTTAGTATTTGTGCAGACTGCATAGCAATGAGCTCTGGGGAAGGACAGATAGGCTGGGAAGCTCCGACTATAGGTTCCCATGCTGCCCCCACTTGGAGCTCCTCCTCTTCCCTTGGGGCCATGTTCCCCCATTCACAGTGGTTTTGCCATTACTGGCTTCGGTCTGGACCCAGATGCTCCAGACTGCTCCAGGTACTGCGGTGCACAACTGAAGTTCAGGCCAACTGCTCAGTGAGCACACTGCTCTCTGCCCACCATGCTGAGGGGTCAGTGGGCATGCTCCACAGTCCCAATGGATTCAGTGGACTTCCCTTAATTTTACGAAATAATATTAACTTATAAAATGAATATATAAGTAATTTACAAAAGTGCATTTTTTGTCATCCTTTCCACAGATTACTTGGTGATAAGAAATTACAACCTCCACAAATATGTTACAAAAGTCCTGCTACTTTGATATAAGTATAAAAACTCTTTCAACATCCAGTAGGTCATGCCTTCTAATGTCCAGATTCTGTCAGTTCTGATAAACAAGTCTGTGGTCTATGGACACTCGTGCTCTGGTGCCAAGCCCCGTTTGCTCCCCATCTGGTGAATAAGAACCTAAGTGAGAATTCATCATAAAGGCTCACCATTTCGGTACCACTGGATCTCTGGCTGGAAGTGCTTAATTTCAGGAGTGATAACTACACGGCAGCCTAGACTCATTGTCTCGCCCTCTCTTCCAAAAGACACATCAAACTTGTCATCAAAGTGGATCTCAAACTTGGATGCATAACCATAAGGGGTCACACCAACTGGGTACAACAAAAACAAACATTAGTAATTTTGTTTTTTCTCATCAAAGAGACACTAGCATTTTAATAAATGGTCACAGCAAACACTGATCAAAAGAGTTATCTGGGCAAAAATTAAATCTTATAAAGAAGTACATGGCACATTCCCATATATTATGATGTGAAATGGAAAGTCTTGCTTCATTGGTCAGATAAGCTCAATATTTATTTTTATTGTTGCAATGAATAGAATTTTAAGGGGAAGGTTTAAGGGGCAGGCATAATACCTCACACAGGATATAAGTGAATACCACATTTAGGTTAGACTTAAATACTTAGCACAATATATGTACTTTTTAGATTCCTAGTTCATTTAAAACTCAGCCACTGTACTCTCCAGACAAACCAGCCATATCAATTACTCATAAAAACAGAGTTTTCTAACTTAATGGAAAAATTCTTTGCTTCAGTGTCTTTAATGATCTGAGTGAGAAAAAAAATTATAAGAAATTTTAAACTGAAAAGTTTATAATATTGTGACTTTAAAAAATATTTTTCTTAAAAATATCTTACTTACAGATTGAGTGAATACCTACATCATAAAGCCTCCCAGGTTTTATTTCTTCTTTTCTCAAGGGAAAGAGCTTGGGAAAATGACTCGTTAACAGTTTACCATGCCACATACTTGAACTTGACATGTTGTCTAATCCTTACAAAAACCCCACAGCACATGTTTTTTCCCTCTCTTTCAGATGAGAATGGAGAGGTTCACAAAAATAATACACAACTAATGTCCAGGTTTCAAAGGTATTATGTGTGAAATTGAAATTCAAACCCATAACTGCCTGACTCTAGAATTTAGGCCCATCTCTGATATTTCATCTCTCTTCCTAACGCCTCTTAGAAGTAATTTGAAAATGCAAGCCAGAATTTATTGAGTTCAACTTGTGCCAAGTATTGTTCCCAGTGTTAAATATCTATTAACTCAAACCTCATAATAGCTCTCTCGGGTAAGTTCCATTCTCATCTCTCTGTTTTATAGGTGGGGAAACAGAAGCATAGGGAGGGCGAATTAACTGCCCATAATGACCCTGTAGGGCCAGGATTTACCCTGGCAGGCTGTTTCCAGAAGCTGTACTCTCCAGCAATACATGATAGTGCCTTGAATCTGTGTGTCCTCTGGCAGCCACTAACCAAGAGTGAAACAACTCTTTGAAGCACAGTTTCCATCTACTCAATTTCTAAATGATGATGTCCCACTGAGATCAAAAGTGAAACAATTCAATCAGACTTTGTTGTCTGGGAGGCCAGGAGGGCTCCAAAGCTGCCTATGAGTAGAGATAAGGGTTACAAAATAGAGACATGGGTTATATCAGGGTTTGGCAAATCTGTGAGCTGGATCTGGACTGCCTCCTTCTTTGCACCATTAGAAATAATTTTTTGATTTTTTAATGGTTGAGAGAGAATCAAAGATGTGACATGTGCAAAGTCATAGGAAACTCAAATTTCAATGTGCATAAATAAGATTTTATTGGAACACAGCCATGCTCATTCATTTACCTACGGTCTATGGTGACTTTAGTGTAGCAATGGTGGCATTGAGTAGTTGTGCCAAAGACCATATGGCCCACAAAGTCTAAAGTATTTATAATTTACAAGTTAGTTAGTTTACAAATTACAATTACAGGAGTCCTTTACAGAAAATGGCAATTCCTATTTTAGTATATGGTTTAGAGGGGTGCCTGAGTGGCTTGGTCAGTTAAGCATCTGACTCTCAATTTTGGGTGCTCGCTTCGGCAGCACATATACTAAAATTGACTCTTGATTTTGGTTCAGGTCATGGTCTTGGGGTCATGAGATCAAGCCTTGGGCTTGTGATGGGCATGGAGCCTGCTTATTCTCTCTCCCCTTCTCTCTCTCCCTCTTCCTCTGCTCCTCACTCCACCAAAAAAAAAAAAAAAAAAAAAAAAAAGAATATGGTTTAGAGTTAGAGGGACTAACTTATAAGTCCCTACTCTACCATTATGTGTGGTCTTACCTCATGATTTAACCTCTTGAAAACTATTTCTTCATCTGTGCAGCACAGATAAAAGACACCTATAGGCTTTGAGAGAGCGTTAAACAACCACTATATGTAACAAAATGTCTTAGTATGCTGTCTGGTACAACTGATCAGTATATAATAACTATTAAAACAGAACCACAGGCAGGGAGCTTTATCTATGATACTTTTCAGCATACTCCAAGCACCTAAACCTATAACTAGCCATAGCAGATACATAATATATAAGTTGGGTAAATGAATAAAAGCCCTCTGTTCTTTGTTAGGAACAACTGCACTCAATTCAGGGACCAGTCAGAGAAAGATCTGAAAGATTAAGAAGTTAGAGAAGTTAGGTTGAGCTGGGCTTTTAGAGCCTGGTTTGATGGAGAAGCGAGAAGTGGAAGAAGTATGGATGATGATATGGCAGGGGAAGGAGCAGGATACATTCAGATGATTGAAAATAAATAATTAATAAACCTGTCTTAGGGACAATGGAAGGTCAGTCATAGGTTCAGAATTTTCAACTATTCCATCTCAGTATAAATCAACTGATGTGAGAAAAGCATGATTTGGGGTGTGTTCCTTCTTCACTCCTACCATCATTGCCTCCCAACCACCCGTGGTATTGATACCAAAGATGAAAACTTGAAATATTAAAATTAGGAGCCATCCCATGAAATTGATCAAACCAACCAGAAAGGTGAAAAACTGACACATGAGAAAATATCTTCATCAAGCATTTTCAAAACTATCACTTATTTTTTAGTAATCAGAAAAATAAGTTCAGGCTTGGCTACCTTTCTCGGTCTGACCCCTGAAAGCATCGAATTATTTGAACAACCTTAAGGGTTTTACTTTTATTGCTTCTATGAAAAGATGTTCTGACATAGGTGAAATGACCGAAGTTCACAAATTACCACAGATTAGAATATTTTTAATAGGGGTGCCTGGGTGGCTCAGTGGGTTAAAGCCTCTGCCTCCGGCTCAGGCCATGATCCTAGGGTCCTGAGATGGAGCCCCGCATTGGGCTCTCTGCTCAGCAGGGAGCCTGCTTCCCTTCCTCTCTCTCTGCCTACCTCTCTGCCTACTTGTGATCTCTCTCTGTCAAATAAATAAAAACTTTTTTTAAAAAAAAGAGTATTTTTAATAGTTTATTATTAAAGCACATTTAGACAACATTTTACTTGTTTGTTTATTTATTTTCAGAGAAGGAGAGGGAGTGGGTGAGAGAGAATCTTAAGAAATAGGCTCCATGCCCAGTGTGGAGCTCAACATGGCGCTTGGCCTCATAACCCTGAGACTATGACCTGAGCCGAAATCAAGAGTTGGGTGCTTAACCAACAGAGTCACCCAGATGCCCCTAGATTTCACTTTAAGTTTCACTTCATAAATTAATGTACTTATTTATTCCTTCATTGTATTCTGTGTCAGGAATTGGGGTTTAGAGATAAAAGGTCCAGCTTTGCCTTCAAGTGGCTTGTAAGCCAGTTAACAGCATTCAGTGTGGTGGATGCCGTGATAGAGGTGCCGTGGTCTCACCAGGGAAACCCAACCCTGACTGAGTAGATGTGGGGGTGGCAGTGGGAGTCATACATGGATTTCTCCAGAAGGTGATGCTTACCTGGACGCTCTGATACGGGACAGACTTGGGATGGGGTGGGGCGGGGGGGGAGGTGTAGTGAGCATGGTTAAATCACCCACCCAGGTTTGTGTTACGATCTTTTTCAGTTAACACAGAAAGACTTAAAAACATTTGCCATTTTAGCCCATCATATCTGGGCTTTTAGAAAACCGGAATGAAGCAGTTATATTCAGAAAGAGAATAGTAACCAAAGAATCTAAAAAGTAAAACCCAACATAAATAGCAATTGTACACATACTAGCATATATTATAATAATCCTTTTATTTCAGCATTGTGGAATGGCTTATGCTGCTGTCTTTTAAATAGAGATGACACTTAGCAAATATATTTTTAAACTTACAGCTGAGGGGCAGGGTGGAAACCCCAGCACGGAAGCGAGTCTCATCAAACTCTCCCTTATATCCTAAAAAAGAAAGCAGAAATGCACGTGAACTTGCTTCCTGATTTATTTTTTAGCCATGAGAAAAAAAATTTTAAAAATACACTTTGAATAAAACATGGGGAGTAAACCTACTCTTCACCACAACTGAAGCATATGCTGAAAGCTCCCCTTTAACGTTCATCGCAGAGGCCCGGTACTGAGCAGTGTCTTCGAAATCACATCTGAAAGGACAAGATGGAGATGAGTGAGCACTGCTGCAAGCTCTTCTATCAAGGATCTCTTTGCTAACACAGCACACTGCAAATCACTGACCAGCATGTGGCTCAGGGGGACTTTTGATGAAGCTGACCCCTATCCAGCTCCCTGCAGAATTTTACATAACACAAGATACCTAATACAGTTTCAGGCCAGCAGCACAGTGTGGAAGGAGGACACCTACAGTCCACTGTGACCCTAGCCCAGGTTCATTTAAAATATCCAAAACACCCCATGTCAACAATCTGTTGAGCACGTACATTACAGCATGAATAGTGTTAACAATTGACCAGTCTAAAGTGGTGTCAACAGCAGAAAATGTCTGGCCATGCAGATAACCTTCCAGAGCACCCCAGGGGTACAGCCTTCCTGCTGACCTCCCTTGGGGGTAGTTTCACTCTGGAGGCAACAACTGAGAGGGAAAGACACAGCCTCTCCTGCAGGACTCCCACAGCCTCCCTGAGCTACGAACTGGATCTGGATCTGTCTAATGTGTGGTTTGGTGTTGTAGCTTCAAAGTACAAATATGGTATTTATCTCTCAATTCAACTAAGGTTCAGGTTATACTTGGAGCTTCAGCCCACAGCACAACATAGCAGTGCCATCTGGAAGTTCCTGTAAGAAATTGGGATGTGTTTAATAATGGAGTAAAAGAGAGAATGATCTCAGAGATGAACAAGCTAAGATTTCAAAGCAGATCACTTTGTGTCTCATCATAACCAGTGTCTGTGTTCTTCGTTGACCTTCTGGATTTAGTGTCATTTGTGAAAAATTCTTTCTCGTTTAAATTTTATGGACATCAATGGAACTCCAGGAAGGACAATATGGTTGCCTTTCTCATAACTATTTAATTATAAAGCACCCACGTAGCTCTCTGCAGCCTCAGTAGTATCACCAACTGGCAGAACTAAAGTGCCTTTAGGTCAAGGTCAGTGCTTGACCAATGTCCCAGGGCCCTAGGGTCCTACTTGAAACCCAGTACCACGTGTGTCATCTGCTCTGATCAGAATGATATAAATTTTACTTTGACATCTCAGCATGTCATGGTTTCATGTGAACTGAAAATGGTGGGACTGCTTCATCTACATAACCAGGCTTGGGTTTCAAAACCCTATTAGGAGATAGAATAAACGTTTGAGGACTCAGAAATTTTGATGTGGGGTTGGCTTTCTAAATTTTGCTTTGAATTTTGCTTTAAAAAATCCCATGTCCAGTCCTGCCTCCATCTGTAGTCTGATAGGCTTGGTACATAGTTTCCTGCACTTCCTGGGGAGCTGAAGGAGAGAATTTATCCCAGTGCAGCTTCCTTTCACTGCTACTCACCTCATTCTCCATCCTTTGCTGATTCAAGGCAAAAAAGGATGATGGTGATAATATTGATTTGGAATGGGGAAGGATCATTAAATATAAATGCCTATTTATGTAAATTATTTTCTCACTAATTTCTAAGAAAAGCTCTGAACTATATAAAAGGATAAGCTAAAAGGTACAAATGAACTTTTTTTCTCATCATCTTTAAATTCAAATGTAAGATCACTTTGTGAGCATGTTGCATTGGGAAGAAAGGGGGACAGTGGTAGTTAACTGCTGGGATGCCTCCCCAGGTAATTGTCAAGCGACACACATGGACCCCGGCATCCTCTTACGCATTGATCTCCAGAGTGTGCATTCCATATCGACTCTCAATAATATATTTTCCAGGGTTTGCGTGGATGTTGATCGGTACCTGGTTTTTATACCTGTGAGACAATGGAAACAAGGCAAAGTAAGTGGAAATAAAAATAGCTTTATGATTAGAAGCACACACACAAGTGATTCTGAGTTTTTGAAGGGACAACTGTAAACACAACACTGAGGTTAGCAGCAGCATCTGTTCAATAAATACAAATCTACGGCAGACTAAATAAAATACACTATAAATACAATAAAACTTCTTGATGAGTGTGCTTTCCTCTCCTCTAGCACAAAAATTACATGAAGAAATTGACTGTTTATAACAATGTGGTGCAATGATCTTGGGGTCGTGGGATCAAGCCCTGCATCAGGCTCCTGCTCAACAGGGAGTCTACTTCTTTCTTTTTCCCTTTCTCTCATATAAATAAAAAATAAAAATAAAAACTTTTAAAAAAGAGTACATAGTATAATGATTGATTTATATAAAGTACAAAATCATATAAGACCAAATTACTGCTGTCAGAAGTCAAGAGAGTGATTTCCCTGGGGTATAGACCCCAGATATGGAGGATACATCTTGGGGGCTGATATTTTTTGTTTCATGTTTGGGTGCTGGTGATGCAGGTGTGTGGTCTACAAAAACTCATCAAAGCTCTACATTTATATGTAATATGGACATTTTGTGTGTGTATATTATACTCTAATCAAAGACCTAAAGAGAAACTTGTCCACTGTTGACAACACAGGAAGGAAGTCTTTGTGTTGGGGGTTTTATTGTTGGCTGTCTTGTGTAGGATGAAAGCAAAACATTCTTCCTACTAACATTCTAGCCTGTTGTTAAAAACAGTGTCATTGTATTGAAAGCTCTTGTATTTAAGTGTTTTGTTCTGTTAAAAGCAAGCATGGCTCTTGGCTTGGAAGAACTTAAATACCAATCATGAAAGAAAAAGTCTGACAAATAAAAGCTGAGAGATTTCCTTTTTCTGGCTGTCCTATTCCTGGTTAAGCCTCTCAGCCCTCAGACGGTGGGCCTACATGGAAGGACCCCTCTTGAGACACCATCTCCTGAGTCTGGAAGTAGCACCTTGATTCTTTACCCCGTCCTCTTGCCCTCAATAGCCAATGACTACGGAGTCAGACCAGGCTTTTCTGCTGAAGCCATTTTCCATCCAAAAGAAGAGCTAGATTTCACTTGTTTCCCCTTTAGACGCCCTGCTTCATGTGCAAAATGTAAATAACACTAATAATCACAATGGAGACAGAGCATTTACTATGAGCCAAGGAAGATTCTAAGTGTTTTACGCACTTAGGGTAATTCACAGGGTGCCTGGATCTCAGTGGGTTAAGCCTCTGCCTTTGGCTCAGGTCAGGATCTCAGGATCCTGGGATCGATTCCTGCATTGGGCTCTCTGCTCAGCAGGGAGCCTACTTCTCCTCTTTCTCTCTCTCTCTCTCTTCCTGCCTCTCTGCCTGCTTGTGATCTCTGTCAAATAAATGAATAAAATCCCGAAAGAAAGAAAGAAAGAAAGAAAGAAAGAAAGAAAGAAAGAAAGAAAGAAAGAAAGAAAGAAAAGAAAATTCAATCCTTGGGCACCTGGGTAGCCCAGTCGGTTAAGTGTCTGCCTTCGGCTCAAGTCATGATTCCTGTCTCCTGGTATCAAGCCCCACAAAAGTCTCCCTGCTCAGTGGGAGTCTGCTTGTCCCTCTCCCTCTGTCCCTACCTTCCTGCTCGTGCTCTCTCTTGCTATCTCTCTCTCTCTCTCAAATAAATAAGTAAAATCTTAAAAAAGAAGAAGAAAATTCAATTCTTAATGACAACTGTCTGAGATAGCACTATTTTAAATATCATTTTCCAGATGGAGAAACCAAGGCATGGAGAGGTTAAGTAACTTGCCCCAGTTCACACAGCTAGATAGCAGAACTGAGATTTGAACCCAAGCATCCAGCTTGTGACAACATATGATGCTTCCATTTTCCAAATATTCTCTGGTTAGCTGCATTTTATTTCGTTAGACTTCTGTAAGTGATTATAACGAGGGTTGGGAGCAAGGAAAGTAGTGAAAGGGGAAAGAAAGAAAGGAAATAATCTTCTGTCAGTTCCTTCTTCTCCCCAACTTGCACACTCACACGAGCGCGTGCACACACACACACGCTATGTCCCTAAAACATATTCATTTTCTGTACTTTTAAAAATGTGCCATTCTCCTATACCTAGCAAAATCCCAGCTCATCCTTCGAGGTTCAGATCAAATGCCATTTCTTAAATAAAGTCCTCCCTGAAATCCCACACAATATTAATTGTTCCTGCCTCTCTATACCATTGTTACTTGCATCAAGCTGCAAGATAGAACCTTCATCAGATTATGGTTGGATAGGTGTCTCTTCTATTAAGCTGTCATTGCCTTTGTGACAGGGGTAGTGTCTGATCCATATTTACTCTATATTTATTCTACTTATTCCCACTCTCAAGGAAGGATGAGTCACGGACGGGCAAATATTAGGCACTCAGTGTTTGTTAAATTGGCTTGAACAGAATTATTGTGTAACAATAGATTAACTGTGCCTTCATAATGTTCGGCTGAAGGAACAGAGTTCCGACAAACACGTACTTCATGATATGGATAATTTAAAATAAGTACAAGCCAAGAAAGTAAATTGAGGCTCTTTGTGTCTTGGTTCCCTCAGCTGTGAAGTGAGAGGGTTGCACAGGCTGAGGAATGACAGCTGCGGGGCAGGTGGGGAGGCACAGCTTTCCACCCCACCCACAGCAGAAGCGCTAGCCGTTCCCTGCCAGCCCCAGAGCGTCCTTGGCCGGCCATCTCATCACAGAGCTCCAGGCAGACAGGGCTACTCGAGCAGAGATGGCCTAGAAGGAGAAATCTGCTCTGTGCGCCTAATTTCAAACATTCCTTATTTTGATGAATGACAGGGTAGAGCAAGTTAATCGGCATGTTCTTCAGGCTGGTCTCAGGAATTTCACACTTGACTCAAAAGCTCCCTCTTGTTCAGGTTTGTGCATGAGCTGGGGTTTTCCGTAGTTCTTTTTAGCATAAGGAGAGAAATAGAACACCAAAGGCTATGGCAAGTGGTGCTTGAGCAATCAATTTAGTGACACTCAATTTGACTTCTGACCAAAAATGATGTTCATATCTCCATAAACTTTGAGTTAAAACAGAATCTTATAGCTCCCAGGGCTTGCTTCACCTTCCTTGCTTTCCAGCACTACCCCACTTAGCACCTTCATTCCTTCCCCCAGCTAAATACCCATGACTTTTCTAATGTGACCACCTGGCGCGAGAAGTCGGTTTAAAATTTACACGCGCACAACACCCAACACTTTGAGGATCCCCTAGTCTTTCCTTTGGAATTTCAGATGTCAGTGTAAGAAAAGCCTGTTGTAAGGCGGCAGACAAGGATTGAGTTAGGAGGCAATTCTCTTTCTCCGAGAACTTTACCTAGTCATTCAGGTTTGGGGTCACTGTGAGATTGCCTGTCTTCCAGTATGAGGTCAGGGAAGAAAAGAAGGATTTTTGGCCTGCTCTGTATATTCTTCACAGCTTGTTATTTCTGGAAAGTGAAATTCCAAACAGGCTAGTCAGAGGCTAATTTTGGAGAGTAACCTAGACTCTGGGATTATTTGTCAAAAGGCTTCTGAAATTCTTCTTTTTTTAAAGATTTATTTATTTATTTTAGAGAGAAAGAGTGCATGAGTGGGAGAAGGAGCAGTTGGGGGCGGGGGTGGAGCAGACTCCCTGCTGAGCAGGGAGCTCTCTGACTATGTGGTCTCAATCTCAGGACCCTGAGATCATGACCTGAACCAAATCCAAGAGTCAGAATCTTAACTGACTATGCCAGGCAATCCAGATGCCCCAAGCCTTCTGAAATTCTCGTGAATATTCAGAGGTACACCATTTTCCTTACCATTTTCACGGAGAGTTTATGAACTACTTACTAGTTAAAGAGCTCTCATTATACTGTATTTGTAGAATAATATTCTTCCTTTATGTGTGTAAAACAGACTTCGTTCCCCCAAATAAATGTCTGAATCTTGGGCTAACTCGACAACAAGGAAACAGTGAAAGCTCTCTGGCAGTGTAGAGCATGGCCAAGCAAAAAGGTTCATTCTGACTTTTATCTATCAACAAGCAATGCATGCCAAAATGATGTTTAACATGCTGAATCTCACCACAAACTCTGATTACTACTTAGAATCCAACTTCATATTTTTAATAAATAGCTATTACCCACTTTAAAAGCCAGTTGGCTGAGAGAGATCTATCCCATCAGGTTAGACTTTGGACTTACTAAATAAGAAAAATCTAAAATAAAACCCCAAGCCCTTATGTTGGGAAGTAATTGTAAATTATAAATAATTTTAATTTTAAACTATTTTAAATGTAGGTTGTTTTCAAAAAATAATACAGTAGTAATTAAAGCTAACTTTAAATAATATCATGAATAACTCTAATCTTATAAATAAATTCAATGTATTATCCTATTATGGAATTTATAAGTTCTCATAATTTGAAAAACAGAATAAGACTTTTCCAAATATCCACAGTCTTACTGAAATACATCTCTTATACAACTTTATCCTGAGTGTTTTGAACTATTTTTATGCCCAATGACAAATTTAAGTGTCTCTTTGGCAATAACTCTAGGGGCAATGTGAAGAATTCCAAACAAGTATTTAAATGTCCCGCTTGATGATCTAGCCTCGTATTCACAGACAGATCCAAAAACATGGGTGTTGAGTGAGTAAATGAATGAACTGCTACTCACTAACACCAACACACTGAACCAATGAGCTTGCATGAATCTCCCCACAGATTACAATCCAGATTTTCATTCACAAAATTGATCTAGACTTTGGACTGGAAATCCAATTAAATCTGGATCTTTTTTTAAAAAGTATAAAATTAACTCAATTCCTTCCCTTTTTAAGAGAGAACTTTTCTCTTCTTCCCTATTTCCTATAATTTAAAAAATCTAAATAGGCAATACATTTATATGGTTCAAGAACCAGAAAGTATAAAGGTACACAAAGAATGGTCTCCTTCAAACATGTCTGTCTGCCATCCAGCTTACTCCCACAGATACTGTTCTCCTTGGGTTCTTATGAATCCTTCCCAAGTTTATTTTATGCAAGTAAAACAAATACAAACATAAATTTTTTTTCTCTTCTTTCAAACCAAAATATAGCCTATTATACGATTTATTATATAAATCTAGCCTATGAAATTAAGTCAAACAACTTTAGCATTTTTTACCATATATATATGGTGAAAAATATATAATAAACATATATATATATTATCTATTATATATATATATATATATATATATATATATATATGTTTCCTTTTGTGTTGACAAAGCCCTCCTTCAGGATAGCTAGCTTCACTGTTGTGGTGCAGAACCATCTTGTAACTAACTTCTCTCCTGGACCCAACACATAAACAGGTTTCCTTCTGCTCTCAAAGTGACTTAGGAATCGGACAGTGCTCCTTGGCCTCTCTGCACCTGGCCCTGATGAGTGATATGTGCTCCTGTCATTAGTGCTTCTGGGTAACCTCTAGGTTCCATTTAGATGGACTTGGTCAGTACATGGGACTGGCCAAAGAACAGCTGCTGCCTGTTCGTATCATTTGTTAGACCTCAGGGACTTCCATGTCCCGTGGGTGCTTAGTGGAAACTTGGAACTTAACCCTCTTTGGAAAGGGCTCTAAGGAAGCCAGGGCCCAGGCACACATGCCCTTGAAAAACATGTCTAAGGACCTAGCAGCTACAAGGGGAGGCAGAACAAATGCAGAAAGCATCATCACAAAATTGTTCCCGTGATTTACCTCCTTCTATTCAGGAAGGCCATTCCCAATTATTTCTTTCATACTTGTACTCTGTGTCAGACCCAGAAGGCTACAGGTGAGTAATAAAAAGACACAAATGCCAGCAAAGTACTCACCAACAACCTTGGTTTGTGCTTGGGTTGTGGGTCCCCTGCTCATTGAGGGGTTGAATGCCTATTGAAGACTGGGTACTCTGTACCAGTGTTACGAAGTAAATTAGAGCTTCGCTGAATGATTATTTTTTAAAAGGCAGCATACCCAGGAAGGTACACTAATCCTACACACAGTTTACCTCCAGGGAGGGTTTACCTGGAGGCCAAGGGAGCTTCAGGGTCACTCATTATCCAGGTTCTCCTGAAGCCTCATTGCCTAATTTATATTATTAACATTCTTTTTTGTAAAGACTGTCCCCCACTTGTATGAGCTTCATGCCCTGCAAAACCTGGATCTGACCTTATTTACTGCCATAGCTAATTTCCACTTATCTGCTTGATGACTATCTAAATTTAGGCTTTATCCAGGGGCAAATCTTACTCTCTGAAGTACGTTAACTATTTTCTTAGTGGTCCACTGGTTCTCTTGTTTTCATATTTACCCTATACTTGACTTGCAAGGCAATTGGATTTTCTGCGACATGCTCTGATCTATCCCTATGGAGAAAATTTTATAAAGAATGGAGTTGTCTTCTCCAAGCACTAAAGGATGTGCAGGAACTTGAAAAGACTTGTTCCAGTAAATGAATCGCTTCCCAATTATTCCTGAGACAAATCTTATGTCTCTGTCTTCTTTTTGGTTTAAAATGAGCCCCTGGGACATATAGTTCCATATTAAGAAAAAAAAGTATTTCAAAGCCAGATATGAAAGATTTGGGGAGACAATCATACTATTTTCAGCTTCATTAATGAAAATAACTGAAAATTGACAGTATTTCTATTTTTCAATTTAACTAGAATTCAAAGAGTTGACAATTCAGTCATCTCATATTTTTGTAAGGAGTTTTTATATTTTTTGCTTGTTTTTAAAATCCTTCTTTTCCAGCCAACACAACATAATACAGGAATTTAATCTCTGACAGAGTTTGAGCTCTTCCTTTGTGAAAACACATCACTCTAGCTCAGTAACAACATCAGTGGTACATGGCATGATTGTGTTGTATTTTAGCAGCTATATGTTTAGCAAAATAAGCAACTGCTTAAGAGATTAGTATTTATCTCCCAGAAATTCCTTTGTGTCCTTTGAGAATCATCTTTAACTCTAATTTCTAAAATGCAGAAAGAAAAAAAAGAATATTGTGTAATAAGTATATCTACTTGATTAAGGACTCCAATTATTTGTTTAATTCATAAGAGGAATGTCTTACTGACCAAGTAATTCTTAGAGCTGAAAATCTGTTACTCTTCACACATTTCGGTTGGAAAGTCTAGATTTTTTTTTATGAGGTGAGAAGTAATCAGTTTCTTAAGAGGAACTATCCTTTTCATGGGCCAACATATGCAAATCCATAGTTGCAGAGAAAGGTGAGGCCAAGACTGATTGATTCCTAGCTTCGTATAGTATACGTTTATACTTAAAAAAAAATTAGTATACCTTTATAGTTTAAAGTTTGTAAATTGATTTTTTTTAAACTTAATTTTCACTGTAATGTGTTCTTTGTCAGTTACCTCTGTTAGTCCTAGCCTGGTGGCTAACCAACAGAGATAATGGACAAGAAAGGAGGAATCAGGCCCTTTGCAGGTGGCAATGACATTCGTGTGGCATTTACACTGCAACATAGGGTGCATTTACCTCCACTCCTAAATATAAAAAAACAGCATGCAAAATATCTGTGTCAGGGAATTAAACAGAAAACATCTCTTTAGGTTGGCTCCAACATTTTCGTACTTCCGCTGTCTGTGGCAGGTACTCATAACATATAACAGGAAAGTTTAGAGTTTAGGGATCACGAGGTCATTGACAACTGCAATAGGATATATGATGGAAAGAGAAGATTGGTGCCTATTCTTTATGGAAAGAAAATTTCTTAAGACTCCATATTGAATAACATCTTCCATCTGGTTTCCCTCTTTCATTTGGCTTTAGAAAGTATGTTAAGACCTCAGCACATGTGAGGAGTAGAGATGAAGCCCTCTGGGTTTTAAGTATTTTTTTAAAAGAGTATTGTTTCTGATCACAAAATAATTCCTATAGTATATGGGAGAAAATTTTTATTTAAATTGTATGGCCCATAGCAGTCATAGCCATATATTTTCTTTGTATGTAAGTATGTTGGCTACATTTTAATACTTTATGCAAGATAAAGACCCCTTTTATAAAAGGATTAGCAGGATTATGAAGTATCATAATATATCATAATGTACACGAGACTGTTCTTTCTTCTCATTCATAAAATATTTGTCCTGGTATCCTTTCTGCACTATTTTAAAAATCTGTACAAACTTGTAGGTACTTTCTTTGACTCTTGCATATCACAATGCTGAATATCTTCACTGGAGGTAAAACTAGTTTTGTGTAATAGATTCTGTGAGTAATTTTCATATAGATAACATACCATGTGACACGAGGTTCTGGCCAGCCGGATACAGAGCAATGTAATTTTACACTTTCTTTCTCCCAAACAGTGTGGGAACGAGGCTTAATGACAAAGTCGGGAGCATGAAGAAGATGATCTTCATTCAACTTTCTATGAAATGCCTCCGTTTCTTCTAACTATAAAAAAAAAAATCAAAATATGATGAAATCAAAGTAACCTGTGCTACTAAAATAACAAAAATCCAAGTTATCATTTTTCCACTTGGAGGCTTACTTTTGTATTTAGACCAAAGGCCTTCTCTTTTTCCCCATTTAAAAAAAACATTTATTTATTTACTTACTTACTTACTTATTTATTTTAGCGAGGGGGAGGAGCAGAAGGGGAAGGAGAGGGACAAGCAGACTTTATGCTGAGCATGGAACCCCATGTTGGGCTCCACTCAGAGCTCTTCCCAGGGCTAAATCCCAGGACCCTGAGATCATGACCTGAGCTGAAATCAAGTCAGATATTTAACCAGCTGTGCCACCCAGGTGCCCCTCTTTTCCCCTTTTAAAAAGATACATTTAATTTTTAACATTCTAAGCCTCAGCAAGATATTTTACTTTCCCCTAAGGTAGACTTCTTAAAGTTCTTTAGAACCATAATTTCTGTAGAACCTAAAATTTCATGGAGTTTAAAATTGCTAAGTCTTTCTTTGACCCATATATTTTGCTGTCTTTATCCTTGCATGCATCTCTGCATTTGTAAATTACATTAAATTGTCTTTTCTTACTGTTTTTGTCAGTGACACGCGTTCTGCCTTCTCTCGAATTGCTACTTTCCTTGACTTCTTCTCAAAAGCTTCTTCCTGGTGAAGAGTGGATGTAGACTGTTTGGATACTGAGGACTGCTTGGATACTGAGGACTGTTTGGATACAGCGGACTGTTTGGAGACAGCGGACTGTGTGGAGACAGCAGACTGTTTGGATATAGCGGACTGTTTGGATGCCGTGATTCCTTCTTCACTAGCAAGAAGATTTCTCTGGGCTATGTAAGCAGCAGCTTCTTTAATTCTTTCTTCTTCCGTATCTGTAATTCCACTGACATGCATTTGGCTAAAATATAATAAGAGCAAAACATGGATAATGTAGATGGCACTGATAGGATTGCCTAATTTTTACTAATTTCAAAATATCAGAACTTAGACGTTGTGTACTGTACCCAAAGAAAACCTGACAAAGAAAAGCCTGGTAAATCAGCAGCTAACTCTTCATATACAGAAGTGATTATCATCTTAATCCATAATGGTAACAATAATAATACCTACGGTGGCCATGCTGTTGCCAAGTGTTTTTTTACAAACATCATCTCATTTTACACCCAAAATAACCTTATGAGGAAAACTCTTATCATTTCTACTTTAGACATATGATAATAAAACTCAGAGAAATTAGATAACTTATTGAAGGTCATTTTGTTGGTTTCTTTAGGGCATTTAAATAGGATTGCGTCTATAATAAAAGATTAACTTATGATATTGTAAAATAAGATATCGTTTGTGTGCCTGTGATCCTGATATGGGACTATGTGCATGGTCTGGATTCTTAACTCAGCTGATATAATGCAATGCCCAGAACTATTGTATATATAAATAAATTCTAAATGTACATGAGATCCTTAAGCCGAGATAGTCCGTATAAAGCAGCTAGTAGGATTTGAGAATCTTAATACCAAAAACAATTGGCATTCAACAAAGTTTCCCCATCTTCTTCCTAGATTGTTAATACTGTCAACACCATTATGAAGTGTTATTTTTTTTTAAGATTTTATTTATTTATTTGACAGAGAGAAAGAAATCACAAGTAGGCAGAGAGGCAGGCAGAGAGAGAAGGGGAAGCAGGCTCCCCGCCGAGCAGAGAGCCTGACTAGGGTTCAACGTGGGGCTTGATCCCAAGACCTTGAGATCAGGACCTGAGCCGAAGGCAGTGGGTTAACCCACTGAGCCACCCAGGCGCCCCATGAAGTGTTCTTTTTAACACAGTAGTAGAATATAGGAGGTGGATCCGTATTTAAAAAGGGAAAAAAGGAGAACCAGAAATAAAACCAAGAGGATAAATTTTTCCTTGCATTTTATTTTATTACAGTTTCTTTTGTAAATGATCATTTCCTGAGACTGGCCTTGAGGAGACAAAATGGTTTCATTTAGAAGAAAGAAGTCACTGAAAGGAAGAAGCCTCATTTCATGGAGACATATATCATGTAGGAGAATGCTAACTTAATATGCTTTTTAAATATTTTTTTAGGGGCACCTGGGTGGCTCAGTGGGTTTAAGCCTCTGCCTTCGGTTCAGGTCTTGATCCCAGGGTCCTGGAATCGAGCCCCGCATCATGCTCTCTTGCTCAGCAGGGAGACTGCTTCCTCCTCTCTCTCTCTCTCTGCCTGCCTCTCTGCCTACTTGTGATCTTTATCTGTCAAATAAATAAATAAGTAAAATCTTTTTAAAAAATTTTTAAAAATAAATATTTTTTTAAAAAGGAGTGGGAACAAAGCAGAAAATAAAATATTTTATTCCTCAAGACTAGTCATCTCCTATAAAGAATGTCAATGTATATTAAACCAACTGTGAAGGGGCTAAGAATGGGTAAGCATACTTAGCAAAATACGCATATTTCAATAGAAAGTTCACTTAAAAAAATCAGAGATATCAAAGTTATCAAAGAAAAAGCTAAAAATAGAGTATTATTTATCCCCTTACCTTCCTAACTGAAATCAGAGCAATTATGACATTAGTTTCTGAAACAATTCCAAAAGGATCTATCAGAGAAGAATGGGAAGAAAAACACATGGCAACAGAAGTAGGTCACCAACAATGACAACTAGGTCATTGCCTCCTGAATTTCCTGATGGCATTTGCCCTGAGAGGAGCCCTCATTTTTAGTATCACCTTAGCCCTGTAGAGAGTTTAGCATTCAAAGGAAAATAAACAGGAAAGCCTCCGAAGGTTCCCATTAAATCTTAATTTGGTGTCTCCTGCAGATTTCATGTTTCCCCTACATATTAAAATCATTCAAAAAAAAGTTTATATTTTTTAAAAAAAGAACACACATATTTACCTTATAAACACAGAAATTTGGCATTAATGGACTTGTGATTTCATGATTACTCTGTTTGAAGTTTGCCCCAAGATAAATAGTAATCTTTTTTACATTAAACAAATATAGGGAAATAGGCAGGCATTCAAATTATGAGGCCATTCTTGTTCTTAGTCTATGTTATCTAAGATTTTTCTTCTTCCTAATGAATAATAATTAAACCACACTGGCAACCACAATGGTTCCCTCTGCCTTAATATAACATCTGACCATTTTTTTTAAAGTTCATCCAGTATTTTATAGTTCTGAACCCTTCTTTTCTACTCTAGTGACTATATGTAGTGTCTAATCACAAGCATCCAATGCTCTCCTTCTAATTTCAGTCAGTTACATCACTAGAACTAAGTTCCTGACCATTCTCTTTTGTCATGTAGCCATCCTAGATGATGGCAGATTTTCACAATGAACATGTCTCCCTCAGTGCGGAGTTCCAAGGTTCCTCAGACTTTACTCAATCAGGACACAGTTAAGTGCTCAATAAATGTCAACTGCAATTATTATGACTACCTGACAACATTACTCTTCACTTTCTAATATTTAAAGCCAGGAAAAGAATGCATACATACCGTCCTGAGAAAATGGGCACCATATAGTCACTTGGCAGATTTTCCTTCTCTTCCCCAGAGAGAAAGCTCTTCTTGGCTCTCTTTGCTTGGGGACTCAACTTGGATGAATAATCTTCTAACATGAGACTGGAATCTGTAAGTCTGAAACAAAACCCCCAATATTAGCTAATAACCAAAAATTGCATTGAAAATATTCAAAAATGGGGCACCTGGGTGGTTCAGTCATTAAGCGTCTGCCTTTAGCTCAGGTCATGATACCAGGGTCCTGGGATCAAGTGCCATATCAGGTTCCCTGCTCAGTGGGGAGCCTGCTTCTCCATCTCCCACTCCCCTACTTGTGTTCCCTCTCTCACCATCTGTCTCTCTCTATAATAAATATTAAGAAAATAATTTATAATAATAAATAATAATATAATACAAATAATAAGAAAATAATGTATAAGAAAATAAATAATAAAATATAAATAATAAAAAAATAATTTATAAGAAAATAAAAAGTATTTTCTTAAAGAAAATATTAAAAAATGCTTATTAGGTAGTTTCAACTTGGGGGAGTTTTCATAGAATCCTAGATTTCTAATGTTATCGTATCTTTTATCTTTAGAACTAAAGTGGAGTGAGAAAGACCTCATACAATGCACTCTATACAGACACAAGAGAAAAATTGATTTATGATAATTTCATGGCTTTGTCCATCGCCCTCCTCAAAAGTTTCAAGGAAAAACAGCAGTGTTTTTGTAATAGATCCAAAACCCTTTTGTTGTTAAGTTAATGTTCAAAGTTCAGGAAATTTAGTAAGTCTATAAAAATGGCTTTATCCAAATCTTTTCAGGGGATTGACAAAATATAAAATGTTCTGGACAGGGAGCCCTTCTCCTTTCTCCACCAAACCATCTTGATGCAGGACACCTAGGTTCACCTTTGAGGCCTTTATGTAGTGTAGACAGACTCCTCTTTTAGAAGAAACACTGAGTTTATCAAACAAGAGTTAATATAGTTTGTGTAAACATAGTGTTGACTGAGAGAGTTTCAGGGGTGTAATAAAGAACATTTTCTGATTTTAAGGTCCTGAGATCGAGCCCCGCATCGGGCTCTCTGCTCAGCGGGGAGCCTGCTTCCTGGACCCCCACCTCTCTCTGCCTGCGTCTCTGCCTACTTGCGATCTCTCTCTCTCTCTGTGTCAAATAAATAAATTAAATCTCTAAAAAAAATTTTTTTTCGTCAGTTTTGTTGTACACAAAAATCTGCCCATGCACATTTGTGAAAATGTGCATTTGGAGGTAGACGGTGTTCTAAATAAACAACAAAAAAAAAGTACTAGCACAGCAGGAAACATGAGAGCAGAGACTGTACCTAGAGAAAGGACTGATAAAACCAAAAGTACAATCAATCTTAATCTGTGTAGTTCTTGAATAAAATGAAATGCATTTGCATTCAAATATATACAAATGGGCATGAATTTCAGGAGTTCATGGTCTCTTTCTAATTAATTCATGGACTCATGTGAAAAGTTCCTGGTCTACATAGTAATGAAAGATGTTCACAATACGGAACTCTACCAGAACTCTCTACTATCCTTGTAATTTGAAATGATCCTAAAACAAAACAGTATTAAGAAATCCCCTTGTCTAGAGAAAATGTGGGAAGAAAGTAAAGTTTGTGTGTGATGTGGCATAGGAAGAGCAAGCTGCCCAGCTGAAACAGAAAAACCTTCCAAATCATCCAAACCTGATCATTTCTCAACCTTTAAGAAGCATTAGGAAAAGCAAAGAGATGACCTAAATCAAAATCAGAAGACAGGCCAAACATATATATAGTGCAAAAGGAATACATAATAATGCGAGTGAATATATCCTCTGCTAAACAAGTAGCACAGAACTGTAGGGCTTCTAGAAAGCACCGGGGTTGGGGGGGCAGGCAATGGCTCTGGGCCTGGTGTTATAGGATGGGCTACTGCCTTTTGCCCCCCAAAGAGAGTGGCCAACTTCTTCCTCTCCCACTAACTAGCTCCTTCCCTTGGGTGAATATCTAGGTCCTAGTCTACGTCAGCAGGTTAGAACCTTGAATTCAAACTTGAGGATTGGTTACCAACTGGAAGGCTGAGTGAAATTTGTTCCTGGCTGCCTGTTCCAGGCAACAGCAAAATGACTGCATTCTATACCCCCAGAAGATTACAAAGTACAGGCTGTGCTAATACAGGTCTAAGTTTAAAGTGGTATTTTCCTTCCCCTCTTTAACTCATTACCATGCAAAATAAAATTAATTTTGGAGTTTAAGAGTTTCCTTTTTTCCATTTATAGGATTCTCGCATTTTTTTCATTTTGCTTTCACTTTTCTGTTTTTGTTCTTTTTTTTTTTTACTTTCATTCTAGTGTCTCTA
Organism: Mustela nigripes; assembly: GCF_022355385.1. Lineage (NCBI taxonomy): Eukaryota > Metazoa > Chordata > Mammalia > Carnivora > Mustelidae > Mustela > Mustela nigripes. Next base: position 39,357,113 of record NC_081564.1, on the reverse strand, counting down.
ATCATTCTCATGAGCTCATATTTTCAACATTTATTCACACTGAAACAGCTATGACTTGTCATTCTTTTTGTTGTGTTGTTGTTCTTTTTTTCTGTCACTTTCCCTTTAAGGTGAATCTTTAAAATGATGCACTTATTACATAGAGTGTGCCAGAAGGTGATTATTCCATCCTCACAGGTAAATCGCAGCAGCTGGTTTTTAATATTGAACGTTATGGTAACGATTCATGGTCTTATCATCAGTTTCCATTTCATGTTATTTGGAACAAAAAACTTCACAAAAAGCATTATGATGTTTTACATTATATAGTATTATTTAGAAAATCCAAAGCATTTAGAAAAAAAAAATCCTTGTTATGTTCTTTAAAGTTTCTTCAAGCTTTTGAATACTAATTTAAAAAAAAAAAAAACAGTCCAGGGTGCCTGGGTGGCACAGTCTGTTACGTGGCCAACTCTTGGTTTCAGCTCAGGTCGTGATCTCATGGTTGTGAGATCAGGCCTGCGTTGAGCTCTGAGCTCTGTGCATGCTCAGCACGGAGTCTGCTTGGGATTCTCTCTCTCTCCCCCTCTGCCTCTCCAGCTCTTGCCCTCTCTCTTTCTGAAATTAATGGGCAAACCTTAAAAAAAAAAAGAGGAAAAAAAGCATGTAAGGGATTAGAGGTTAAAATACTATGCCAACAGTCTATTTAACAATAACTCACTTACTGAAGATAGCAAACAAAACTAAGTCAGAGAAACATCAAGTTTTAAGGAACTATATAACAATCAGTGTAACTAATTATTTGAAGAAAAAGCCATCAACAGTCTATTTTGTTATGATCCAAGAACACTGAAGTCTAGCATCTTACTCTATTGAACTCTAAAGTCGAATATTGTTTTTAGAGGAGAATATTTTAAGAAGAACATGTAAAATTTAATCCTTTTTTAATTTAAATCAAAAGGCGAAATAAGCCAGTCAGAGAAAAACAAATACCACAGGATTTCACGCATATGCAGAACTTAAGGAACAAAACAGATGAACATAGGGGAAGGGAAGGAAAAATAAAATTAGATAAAAACAGAGAGGGAAACAAATCATAAGAGACTCTTAACTCTAGGAAACAAACTGAGTGTTGCTGGAGGGGAGAGGGGGAGGGAAGATGGGGTAATTGGGTGATGGGCATTAAGGAGGACACTTGATATAATGAGCACTGGGTATAACATGCAACTGATGAATCACTAAATTCTAGCCCTGAAACTGATAATACCCTATATTATAAACTAACCTGAAAAATAAAACTAAACTAAATAATTTTTTTAAAAGATGAAATAAAGTTTTGCTAACTTCTTGGATTTTTAGTTATATTTAAATTTTAAAAATAATCCTCCACCTTAAAGTCAGTTACTGAGTAGACACTAAACTTGATGTGCATGGATCTATTTGGGTCTTTTAACTATTAAAACTGTAATTAATGCTCTTTATGTACTGAGCTTAATTCTTGAAGCTTTCTTGAAGTTTTCTGAATTTCGGTTTATGAAGGCGATGAAATTAAGCAATAGTTAAAGATTGATTTGTATGTGTATACACGCACTTGCACATCTGTAACTGTGTCTAAGTACAAATTTTTGTGTCCTGCTACTAATTGGAGTATCTCCTCTGCCTAAATTTATGCCTAAATTTAACAGAATTTAAAGAAACTTCATTGTGTGTATGGCATCGTCACATCTACAACCAGCAGCACCATAGAAAACGGATGTAGCTGAAGTTGAGAGAGCTCTCTCTGGAAATATTCCAGAAACTCAGAAATAGGCTTATACCTTCATCCAATTCAAATACCAAACAACAACAACAAAAGATAACCTTCTGTTCTTTCAACTTCATAATTATACTTGACAGAAAATAAGGAACAAAACTACTTAAAAAATCCCAGAACTGGAAGTGATCTCAAGGATATTTATAATGAGCTCATTTTTTAAAATTAATTAATTAATTTTCAGAAAAACAGTATTCATTATTTTTTCACCATACCCAGTGCTCCATGCAATCCGTGCCCTCTATAATACCCACCACCTGGTACCCCAACCTCCCACCCCCACCCCGCCACTTCAAACCCCTCAGATTGTTTTTCAGAGTCCATAGTCTCTCATGATTCACCTCCCCTTCCAATTTACCCCAACTCCCTTCTCCTAACACCCCTTTTCCTCCATGATATTTGTTATGCTCCACAAATAAGTGAAACCGTATGATAATTGACTCTCTCTGCTTGACTTATTTCACTCAGCATAATCTCTTCCAGTCCCGTCCATGTTGCTACAAAAGTTGGGTTTTCATCCTTTCTGATGGAGGCGAAATACTCCATAGTGTATATGGACCACATCTTCCTTATCCATTCATCCGTTGAAGGGCATCTTGGTTCTTTCCATAGTTTGGCGACCGTGGCCATTGCTGCTATAAACATTGGGGTACAGATGGCCCTTCTTTTCACGACATCTGTATCTTTGGGGTAAATACCCAGGAGTGCAATGGCAGGGTCATAGGGAAGTTCTATTTTTAATTTCTTGAGGAATCTCCACACTGTTCTCCAAAGAGGCTGCACCAACTTGCATTCCCACCAACAGTGTAAGAGGGTTCCCCTTTCTCCACATCTTCTCCAGCACATGTTTTTTCCTGTTTTGTTAATTTTGGCCATTCTAACTGGTATAAGGTGATATCTCAATGTGGTTTTAATTTGAATCTCCCTGAGGGCTAGTGATGATGAACATTTTTTCATGTGTCTGATAGCCATTTGTATGTCTTCATTGGAGAAGTGTCTGTTCATATCTTCTGCCCATTTTTTGATATGATTGCCTGTTTTTTGTGTGTTGAGTTTGAGGAGTTCATTATAGATCCTGAATATAAACCTTTTGTCTGTACTGTCATTTGCAAATATCTTCTCCCATTCCGTGGGTTGCCTCGTTGTTTTCTTGACTGTTTCCTTTGCTGTGCAGAAGCTTTTGATTTTGATGAAGTCCCAAAAGTTTATTTTCGCTTTTGTTTCCTTTGCTTTGGAGACAAATCTTGAAAGAAGTTGCTGTGGCTGATATCGAAGAGATTACTGCCTATGTTCTCCTCTAGGATTCTGATGGATTCCTGTCTCACATTGAGGTCTTTAATCCATTTTGAGTTTATCTTTGTGTACGGTGTAAGAGAATGGTCGAGTTTCATTCTTCTACTTATAGCTGTCCAGTTTTCCCAACACCATTTATTGAAGAGACTGTCTTTTTTCCACTGTATATTTTTTCCTGTTTTGTCGAAGATTAATTGACCATAGAGTTAAGGGTCCATATCTGGGCTCTCTACTCTGTTCCACTGGTCTATGTGTCTGTTTTTATGCCAGTACCATGCTGTCTTGGTGATCACAGCTTTGTAATAAAGCTTGAAATCAGGTAACGTGATGCCCCCAGCTTTATTTTTGTTTTTCAACATTTCCTTAGCGATTCAGGGTCTCTTCTGATTCCATACAAATTTTTGGATTATTTGCTCCAGCTCTTTGAAGAATACCTCCTCATTTTAAAGATTTGGGAGACATAAGTGTGCCTTTGTAACTTGCCCATGGTCACACAAGCAAGGTGGTAGCTGAAGTAGGGACTAGCACCCATCTAGGTCCATGTTCTTACCACTATACTAGTGGTCTGACTTTTGTGACTTAGTATTCCTAATCCAAAAATACTGGGGGCATGCCACTTATATATGTTTATTTATATGGTCTATGCATATACTGCTATATAAATAGTCACACTTTATAAAACATTCGGTCAATAGAAACATTCTAAAGACCAAATTTGACTTTTTTAAAAAAATAGTAGTGCTAATATTTCTTCCTATCTTTCCATGGTTTGCCTTTGTGGACACCCCACTTTGGAGGCTATAATACCAAATCATACTGCCTGTAATGACTCCCATGGTGATACATTATTTCTGAATTTATTCACAGGTTATAAAATCATCACAGTTCAGTTGAAAATGTGGCATTAAAAAACTCATTAAAATTTGAATGAAGTAAAGTGCTGGTTCCTCAAAGTTATATTTGTAATTATCATATAATTTGGGGGAAATTGTCCTACTTCCCCAGGAAGAGTAACTTTATTCATACTTATATTAAGTAGGGATCTGCTTATTGGCTATATTACTTTCTGAAATGTGATAACCTACTGGCATGTTTCAGAAGAATGATGGGCTGTAGGCATTGCCCTTTGCTGACAGTGCTCCCAAACCCAGCATCACCCATCCCTATATGCTCAGGTTATAGTGCATTATTGCTTTTTTAACGTTTTTTAACTAGTGTATCTAATATATATATTTTTTCTTTTTTATATTTTTTCTTTATTTGTTTTCTTTTTTTAATTGTTTATTTCTTTTTCTGAACCTCTTTTTATCCCCTTTCTCCCCCCCACGATTGGGGGTCTCTTCTGATTTGGTTAAAGCATATTTTCCTGGGGTCTTTGCCACCCTTTTAGTATTTTACTTGCTCCTTCATATACTCTTATCTGGACAAAATGACAAGGTGGAAAAATTCACCACAAAAAAAAAAAAAGAACAAGAGGCAGTACTGAAGGCTAGGGACCTAATCAATACAAACATTGGTAATATGTCAGATATAGAGTTCAGAATAGTTCTAGCCAGGCTCAAAAAAAGGCATGGAAAATATTAGAGAAATCCTCTCAGGAGATATAAAAGCCCTTTCTGGAGAAATAAAAGAACTAAAATCTAACCAAGTTGAAATTTAAAAAGCTATTAATGAGGTGCAATAAAAAATGGAGGCTCTCACTGCTAGGATAAATGAGGCAGAAGAAAGAATTAGTGATATAGAAGACCAAATGACAGAGAATAAAGAAGCTGAGTAAAAGAGGGACAAACAGCTACTGGACCACGAGGGGAGAATTCGAGAGAAAAATGACACCATAAGACAAAACAACATTAGAATAATAGGGATTCCAGAAGAAGAAGAAAGAGAGAGGGGAGCAGAAGGTATATTGGAGAGAATTATTGGAGAGAATTTCCCTAATATGGCAAAGGGAACAAGCATCAAAATCCAGGAGGCGCAGAGAACCCCAAAATCAACAAGAATAGGTCCACACCCCATCACCTAATAGTAAAATTTACAAGTCTTAGTGAAAAAGAGAAAATCCTGAAAGCAGCCCAGGAAAAGAAGTCTGTAACATACAATGGTAAAAATATTAGATTGGCAGCCAGACTTATCCACAGAGACCTGGCAGGCCATAAAGAACTGGCATGATATATTCAGAGCACTAAACGAGAATAACATGCAGCCAAGAATACTATATCCAGCTAGGATATCATTGAAAATAGAAGGAAAGATTAAAAGCTTCCAGGACAAACAAAAACTGAAAGAATTTGCAAACACCAAACCAGCTCTACAGGAAATAGTGAAAGGGGTCCTCTAAGCAAAGAGAGAGCCTAAAAGTAGTAGATCAGAAAGGAACAGAGACAATATACAGTAACAGTCACCTTACAGGCAATACAATGGCATTGAATTCATATCTCTCAATAGTTACCCTGAATGTTAATGGGCTAAATGCCCCAATCAAAAGACACAGGGTATCAGAATGGATTAAAAAACAAAACCCATCTATATGTTGCTTACAAGAAACTCATTTCAGACCCGAAGACACCTCCAACCTTAAAGTGAGGGGGCGTAAAACAACTTACCATGCTAATGGACATCAGAAGAAAGCAGGGGTGGCAATCCTTATATCAGATCAATTCGATTTTAAGCCAAAGACTATAATAAGAGATGAGGAAGGACACTATATCATACTCAAAGGATCTGTCAAAAGAAGATCTAACAATTTTAAATATCTATGCCCCTAACGTGGGAGCAGCCAACTATATAAACCAATTAATAACAAAATCAAAGAAACACATCAACAATAATACAATAAGAGTAGGGGACTTTAACACTCCCCTCACTGAAATGGACAGATCATCCAAGCAAAGGATGAACAAGGAAATAAAAGCCTTAAATGACACAATGGACCAGATGGACATCACAGATATATTCAGAACATTTCATCCCAAAACAACAGAATACACATTCTTCTCTGGTACACATGGAACATTCTCCAGAATGGATCACATCCTGGGTCCTAAATCAGGTCTCAACCAATATCAAAAGATTGGGATCATTCCCTGCATATTTTCAGACCACAATGCTCTGAAGCTAGAACTCAATCACAAGAGGAAATTTGGAAAGAACCCAAATACATGGTGACTAAATAGCATCCTTCTAAAGAATGAAGGGGTCAACCAGGAAATTAAAGAAGAATTGAAAAAAATTCATGGAAACAAATGATAATGAAAGCACAACGGTTCAAAATCTGTGGGACAAAGCAAAGGCAGTCCTGAGAGGAAAATATACAGCCATACAAGCCTTTCTCAAGAAACAAGAAAGGTCTCAAGTACACAACCTAACCCTACACCTAAAGGAGCTGGAGAAAGAACAAGAAAGAAACCCTAAACCCAGCAGGAGAAGAGAAATAATAAAGATCAGAGCAGAAATCAATGAAATAGAAATCAAAAAAACAATAGAACAAATCAATGAACCTAGGAGCTGGTTCTTTGAAAGAATTAATAAGATTGATAAGCCCCTGGCCAGACTTATCAAAAAGAAAAGAGAAATAAATAAATAAAATCATGAATGAAAGAGGAGAGATCACAACTAACACCAAAGAAATACAATCAATTATAAGAACATACTATGAGCAACTCTACGCCAACAAATGTGACAATCTGGAAGAAATGGATGCAATTCTAGAGACATATAAACTACCACAACTGAACCAGTAGGAAATAAAAAACCTGAACAGATCCATAACCAGTAAGGAGATTGAAACAGTCATCAAAAATCTCCAAACAAAAAAAAGCCCAGGGCCAGACGGCTTCCCAGGGGAATTTTACCAAATGTTTAAAGAAGAACTAATTCCTATTCTCCTGAAACTGTTCCAAAAAATAGAAATGGAAGGAAAACTTCCAAATTCCTTTTATGAGGCCAGCATCACCTTGATCCCAAAACCAGACAAGGATCCCTTCAAAAAAGAGAACTACAGACCAATATCCTTGATGAACAAAGATGCGAAAATTCTCACCAAAATACTAGCCAATAGGATTCAAGAGCACATTAAAAGGATTATTCACCATGACCAAGTGGGATTTATTCCAGGGCTGCAAGGTTGGTTCAAAATCTGCAAATCAATCAATGTGATACAATACATTAATAAAAGAAAGAACAAGACCCATATGATCCTCTCAATAGATGCTGGAAAAGCATTTGACAAAGTACAGCATCCCTTCCTGATCAAAACTCTTCAAAGTGTGGGGATAGAGGGCACATACCTCAATATTATCAAAGCCATCTATGAAAAACCCACCACAAAGATCATTCTCAATGGAGAAAAACTGAAAGCTTTTCTGCTAAGGTCTGGAACACGGCAGGGATTTCCATTATCACCACTGCTATTCAACATAGTACTAGAAGTCCTAGCCTCAGCAATCAGACAACAAAAGGAAATTAAAAGCATCCAAATCGGCAAAGAAGTCATCAAACCATCACTCTTCGCAGATGATATGATACTATATGTGGAAAACCCAAAAGATTCCACTCCAAAACTGCTAGAACTTATACATGAATTCAGTAAAGTGTCAGGATATAAAACCAATGCACAGAAATCAGTTGCATTTCTCTACACCAACAGCAAGACAGAAGAAAGAGAAATTAAGGAGTCAATCCCATTTACAATTGCACCCAAAACTATAAGATACCTAGGAATAAACCTAACCAAAGAGGCTAAGAATCTATACTCAGAAAACTATAAAGTACTCATGAAAGAAATTGAGGAAGACACAAAGAAATGGAAAAATGTTTCATGCTCCTGGATTGCAAGAACAAATATTGTGAAAATGTCTATGCTACCTAAAGCAATCTACATATGTAAGCAATTCCTATCAAAATACCATCCATTTTCTTTTCAAAGAAATGGAACAAATAACCCTAAAATTTATATGGAACCAGAAAATACCTCGAATAGCCAAATGAATATTGAAAAAGAAAGCCAAAGTTGGTGGCATCACAATTCCAGACTTCAAGCTCTATTATAAAGCTGTCATAATCAAGACAGGATGGTACTGGCAAAAAAACAGACAAATAGATCAATGGAACAGAATAGAGAGCCCAGAAATAGACCCTCAACTCTATGGTCAACTAATCTTCGACAAAGCAGGAAAGAATGTCAAAAATGGAAAAAAGACAGCCTCTTCAATAAATGGTGCTGGAAAAATTGGACAGCCACATGCAGAAAAATGAAATTGGACTATTTCCTTATACCACACATGAAAATAGACTCAAAATGGATAAAGGACCTCAATGTGAGAAAGGAATCCATCAAAATCCTTAAGAACACAGGCAGCAACCTCTTTGACCTCAGCCACAGCAACATCTTCCTGGGAACATCACCAAAGGCAAGGGAAGCAAGGACAAAAATGAACTATTGGGATTTCATCAAGATCAAAAGCTTTTTCACAGCAAAGGAAACAGTTAACAAAATCAAAAGACAAATGGCAGAATGGGAGAAGAGATTTGCAAATAACATATTAGATAAAGGGCTAGTGTCCAAAATCTATAAAGAACTTAGCAAACTCAACACCCAAAGAACAAATAATCCAATCAAGAAATGGGCAGAAGACATGAGCAGACATTTCTGCAAAGAAGACATACAGATGGCCAACAGACACATGAAAAAGTGCTTCACATCACTCAGCATCAGGGAAATACAAATCAAAACCACAATGAGATATCACCTCACACCAGTCAGAATGGCTAAAATTAACAAGTCAGGAAATGACACGTGGCGAGGATGTGGAGAAAGGGGAACCTTCCTACACTGTTGGTGGGAATGCGAGCTGGTGCAACCACTCTGGAAAACAGCTTGGAGGTTCCTCAAAATGTTGAAAATAGAACTGCCCTATGACCCAGCAATTGCACTACTGCGTATTTACCCTAAAGATACAAACATAGTGATCGGAAGGGGCACATGCACCCGAATGTTTATAGCAGCAATGTCTACCATAGCCAAACTATGGAAAGAACCTAGATGTCCATCAACAGATGAATGGATCAAGAAGATGTGGTATATATATACACAATGGAATACTACGCAGCCATCAAAAGAAATGAGATCTTGCTATTTGCGATGACATGGATGGAACTAGAGGGTATCATGCTTAGCAAAATAAGTCAATCAGAGAAAGACAACTATCATATGCTTTCCCTGATTTGAGGAAGTGGAGATGCAACATGGGGGGTTATGGGGGTAGGAGAAGAATTAATGAAACAAGATGGGATTGGGAGGAAGACAAAGCATGAGTGACTCTTAATCTCACAAAACAAACTGAGGGTTGCTGGGGGAAGGGGGTTTGGATGAGGGGATGGGGTTATGGACATTGGGAAGGGTATATGCTATGGTGAGTGCTGTGAAGTGTGTAAACCTGGTGATTCACAGACCTGTACCCCTGGGGATAAAAATACATTATATGTTTATTAAAAAAAATACAATGACAACTCATTTAAGGGAAAATTCAGAATCCAGAATTGCTACAATATATTATCTAACATGTCCAATTTTTAGCAACAACAAAAATTGTGCGACATGCCAAGAAATGGGAAAATGTAATCCACACCAACAGAAAAAAATCAGTAAGTAAAAACTGCCTCCAGGTGCACCCTGATGTTGGATTTAACAAAGACTTCAAAACAGTAATTATAAATATGTCCAAAGACTAAAAAAAGAAACCATGTTTAAAGAATTAAAGGGAATTATTATGACAATGAGTCAAAAAAAGAGAGAATATCAACAAAGACATAGAAATTACAAAACAGAAGGGTGTGGCTCAGTCAGCTACATGTTCAACTCTTGATTGTGGCCCAGTTCATGATCTCAGGGTTGTGAGACTGACCCCCACATTGTCTCTCAAATAAATAAATTAATTTTTAAAGATTTTATTTATTTATTTGAGAGAGAGAGAGAGCATAGTGGGGGAGTTGACAGAGGGAAAGGGAGAAGCAGGCTCTAAATAAATAAACCTTAAAAAAGAAAATTATAAAATAGAGTCAAATGAACATTGTGGAGTTTGAAAGTATAACTTAAATGAAAAATGTATTAAAGGGACTCAACAACAGATTTTAGATAGAAGAATAAAGAATCCATGAACTTGAAGATAAAAATTATCCAATCTAAAAAAAAAGAAAGACAGGACACCTGGGTGCCTCAGTTGGTTAAGTGTCTGCCTTTAGCTCAGGTCATGATCCCAGGACAATGGGGTCAAGTCCCACATCAGGCTACTTGCTTAGCAGGGAGACTCCTTCTTCCTCTGCTCCTCCCTCTGCTTATGCTCTCTCTCTCTCTCTGACAAATAAATAAAATCTTTAAAAATATAAAATAAAATTTTAAAAAACAGAAAGATGAAAGAATGAAGAAAACTTTTAAAACCTTCAGAGATCTGTGGAATAATATTAAACATATGAATATATTACTAACAGTAATATTGAAAAGAGGATAGATAAAGAGTAGGAAAATATATTCAAATAAATATTGGCCTAAAGCTCCCCAAATTTGATGAAAACTATTACTCGATGGATCTAAGATGCTCAACAAACCCAAATAAGATACACACAAAGAGATATACACCTAGATAAAGTCAGAGAGAAATCTTGGAAGTAACAAGAGTAAAATGGTTAATCATATACCAGAGAAAAACATATTAAAGATTGACTTGTCATCAGAAACAATATATCCCAGAAGGCATTGATATGACATATTTAAGTTCTGAAAAAAAGTTAATCAAGAATTCTACATCCAGAAAAACAAAAGCAAAAATAAACTAACTATTGGGACTATACCAAAATAAAAAGCTTTTGCATTGTAAAAGAAACCATCAACCAAAAAAAAGGCAACCTATTGAATGGCAGAAGATATTTGCAAGTAATATATCCGGTAAGGGTTTAATATCTAAAACATGTAAAGAACTTATACAACTCAACATTTTAAAAAATCTGATTAAAAAACAGGCAGAGGAACTGAATAGACATTTTTCCAAATAAGACACAGAGATGGCCAAGAGACATGAAAAGATGCTCAACAGCATTAATTATCAGGAAAATGCAAATCAAAACCACAATGAGATTACTGTTTTATACTTGTCAGAATGGCCAGAATGAAAAAGATAAGAAAAAACAAGTATTGATGAGGATGTAGGAAAAAAAGAATCTTTACACATTGTTAGTGGGAATGTAAGTTGGTGCAGCCACTGTGGAAAATAGTATGGGGATACCTCAGAAAATTAAAAGTAGAAAATCCAATGGAATACTATGCAGCCATCAAAAAATGAAATCTTGCCATTTGCAATGACGTAGATGGAACTAGAGGGTATTATGCTAAGCAAAATAGGTCAATCAGAGAAAGACAATTATCTATGATCTCTCTGGTGAGGAATTTGAGAGGGAGGGCATGGGGTTGTAGGGGATAGGGAGGGAAAAATGAAATAAGATGGGATAGGGAGGGAGACAAACCATTAGAGACTCTTAATCTCAATAAACAAACTGAGGGTTACTGGGGGATGGGCAGAGGGATTGGGTGGCTGAGTTATTGACATTTTGGTGAGGGTATGGACTATGGTGAGAGCTGTGAATTGTGTAAGATTGATAAGTCACAGACCTGTACCTCTGAAGAAAATATGTTTATAAAAGATTAAAAAATTAAAAATAAATAAAATTTTTTAAAAATAGAAATATCATATGATTCTAGTAATTCCACTATTGGGTATTTAACCCAAATAAAATGAAAATACTAATTCAAAAAGATAATATGCACCCCATGTTTACTGCAGTATTATTTACAATAACTCAGATATGAAAGCAACCCAAGTGTCCATTGGTAGATGAATAGATAAAAAACATGTCACACACACACACATACATACATACATATATATATTCCTTTGTATGTATATATGTGTCTGTGTGTATACATATATATATATATAATGGAATATCACTCAATGATAAAAAAGGATAAGATCTTGCCATTTACAACATTGGTACAACAAGAAGGCATTATGCTAAGTGAAATAAGTCAGACAAAAACATATACCATGTGATTCCACTTAATGTGCAATCTAAAAAACAAAATGACCAAAAACAAAAAACAGACCTATAAACATAAAGAACAATCTGATGGTTGCCAGAGGCGAGGCGGGTGGGAGGATGGGCAAAATGGGTGAAGGGGAGTGGAAGATACAGGCTTCCCATTATGGAATGAATAAGTTATGGAAATGATGTTTATAGCATAGGGAATACAATTAATAGTACTGTAACACTGTCATATGGTAACAAATGGTAGCTACACTTGTGGTGTGCAGGGCATAATGTAAAGACTTGTTGAATCACTATGTTGTATAACTGAAACTAATGTAGAATGGTGTGTCAACTATACTTCAATAAAAAACTCAGTATCTAATAAAACTATCACTCAAAACTGAAGGCGAGGTAAAGATACTCCCAGACAAATAAAAACTGAGAGAATTCATTGCTCACAGACCTGCCTTACAAGAAATGCTAAAGCAAATCCCTTAAGGTGTAAAGGAAATGACACCAGACAGAAATTCAAATCCACACAAAAAAGTGAAGAGCACAACAAAGTAAATGATTGGGTAAATAAATATATTTCTATTCTTTTAGATTCCTTGAAAGATATAAGATTGCATAAAACAATAGTTAACACAGTCCATGGTTGGGTTTATAATATATATAATTGTAATATATATGATAATAGCATAAAACATAGGGGAGGAAATGAAACTGTATTGAAATAAAGTTTCTATTTCTACCAGTAACAAATTAGCATAAATGTGAAGTAGAATGGGTAAGTTAATATGTGTATTGTAATTTCTAAAGCAATTCCTTTAAAAAAAACCACAAAAAATAAAGTTAAGAAACAAAGAAATTAAATGGTATGCTAAAAATACTTATTTTACACAAACGGCAATAAAGGAGGAATAAATGAACAAAGGATATGAGATATATCAAAAACCCGCAAAAATACCAAATGTAAATCCAGCCATTTTGGTAATTTTATTATATGTGAAGGGATTAAAGAAGGAACAGCAGAGATTGTCAGAATGGATTTTTAAAAGTCCAAATGTATGCTGCTAGGAAAGTCATACCATAAATTCAAAGACACATAAGGGTACCTGGCTGGCTCAGTTAGTGAAGCAGGTCACTCTTGATCTTGGCATTATGAGTTTAAGCCCTACCTTGGTCGCAGAGATTACTTAAAAATCATAGCTTTGGGGCACCTGGGTGGCTCAGTGGGTTAAGCCTCTGCCTTCAGCTCAGGTCATGATCTCAGGGTTCTCAGATCAAACCCCACATCAGACTTTCTGCTCAGCCAGGAGCCTGCTTCCCCCTCTCTCTCTGCCTGCCTCTCTGTCTACTTGTGATCTCTCTCTCTTTGTGTCAAATAAATAAATAAAATCTTAAAAAAAATCATAGCTTTAAAAAAATTCAAAGACACACATGTGCTAACGTAAAAGAATGAAAAAGATGTACTGTGCAGGGGCGCCTGGGTGGCTCAGTGGGTTAAGCCGCTGCCTTCGGCTCAGGTCATGATCTTAGGGTCCTGGGATTGAGTCCCACATCGGGCTCTCTGCTCAGCAGGGAGCCTGCTTCCCTCTCTCTCTCTCTCTGCCTGCCTCTCCATCTATTTGTGATTTCTCTCTGTCAAATAAATAAATAAATAAATCTTAAAAAAAAAAAAAAGATATACTGTGCAAATGACAAACATAAGGAGCCAGAATGGCTATATTAATATAAAAAAATGCACTTTAAACCAAAATATTACTAGGGGCAAAGAGAAACATTTCATAATGATAAGAGGGTCAATTCCTCAGAAAAGTATGACAATTACAAATGTATATGCACCTACAAACAGAGTCCTAAAATACATGAAGCAAAAAGTGACATAATTGAAAGAAAAAACAGAAAATAGAAAAAAGACTGGAGACTTAAATAATCTAGTCTCAATAACTGACAGAACTGACAAAATTAAGCAAGGATGTAAGTGTCTTAAATAACACTATCAATCAACTTGACCTAATGAACTTTCTAGAATACTTTAGCCAATGGCAACAAAGTACATATTCTTTTCGACATTCTTCAGGACAATTCATATGCTGTCTCACAGAACAATCTCAATCGATTTAAATGGATTTAAATTATATAAAATTTATTATCTGACAGCAGAAGAACTAAATAAGAATCTAAGGCAGAAAGGAATCTAGAAAATCCTCAAGTATCAAGAGACTAGCAACATACTTCTAAATAACTCACTGGTGGTGAGAAAAGAAATCATTGTAGAAGTAGAAGGTATGAACTACATGAAAACAAAAAAACACAACATATCAAAATATATGGGATACAGCAAAGCAGAGGCTAGAGGAAAATTTGTAACTTTAAGTGTCTATCTTAGAAAAGAAGAAAGTTCTCAAATTAATAGCTTGAGCACTGTAAGAAGTTAGAAAAAAGATTAAACTAAACATGAAACAAAGAGAAGGGAGATATAATAAAGATTATAGAAGAAATCAGTGAAATAGAAAAAAAAAAGAACAACAGCAAATGAAATCAGTGAAACAAAGGTTGGTTCATTGGAAAGATCAAAAAAATTGACAAACCTTTCACTAGGCTAACAATGAAAAAAGAGAAAAGACACAATTACCAAAGTCAAGAATGGAAGAGGAAACATCAATACAACCCTACAGAAATTAAGTGGCTCACAAGTAAACATGGTAGATGCATTTTTATCAAGAAATTCAATCACTTAAATGAAATAGAAAAATTCCTACAAAGATTCAAATGACCAAAACAAGCTTAAGAAGAAATTAAAATTCTGTACAGACCAATAGTAATAAATTGAAAAGTTGAATTAGTAATTTAAAACCTTTGCACAATTAGGGCGCCTGGGTAGCTCAGTGGGTTAAGCCTCTGCCTTCGGCTCAGGTCATGATCTCAGGGTCCTGGGATTGAGCCCCACATTGGGCTCTCTGCTCCGCAGGGAGCCCGCTTCCTCCTCTCTCTCTCTCTCTGCCTGCCTCTCTGCCTACTTGTGATCTCTGTCTGTCAAATAAATAAATAAATAATCTTTAAAATCTTTGCACAATTAAATGGCCTCACTGATGAATTCCATCAAACATTAAAAGAAGAAATAATACCAGTTGCACCTTAATTTCTTCCAGAGAAACACTTCCCAACTTATTCTATAAGGCCAGTATTATCTGATATCAAAACCAAACAAAGACGTTATAATAAAACATCAGACCAATATCCCTCATGAACATAGATACAGAAATCCTTCATACAATATTAGCAAACTGAATCCAGCAACATATACAATATAAAACTAAGTGGAGTTTATCCCAGGAATGCAAGGTTGATTTACCATTTGAAAATCAATTCATATAGTATACCATACTAATAGAATAAAGAACAAAATCACATTATCATCTCAATAGATCACAGTATTTGACAAAATTCAGCATTCCTTCATGTTAAAACTCTCAACAAAACAGGCATATCCCTCAATGCAATAAAGGCCATCTATGAAAAATCTATAGCTAGTATCAGATTTAATAGCTAAAAAAAAATAAATAGATTCTTTCTTCCTGAGATTGGGAATAAGGGTATGATATTTGCTCTTGCACTTCTATTCAACATTGTATAAGTTTCCAACCAAGGCAGTTAAAAACAAAAACAAAAACTGGAAGAAGTCTATCTTTAGTTGTTGCTGAGAGAATCCTGTATGTAGAAAATCCTAAGAAATACAATTACACACAAAAATACTAGTAGTAATAAATTAGTTCAGCAAGGTTGCAAGATACAAAATCAAAACGCAAAAATTAATTATATTTCTATGTACTAACAATGAACAATGCAAAAATCCAATAAGACAACTGCATTCATAATAGTACCAAAAATATAAAATATTTAGGAATAACTTTGACAAAGAGGTATAAAACTTGTATTTGAAAATTATAAAACATTATTATGGTAATGGTGAAAAAAGTCTAAATAAATAAGTATTCCATATTCATGGACTGAAAGACTTGAGAGTATTATTAAGATGGCACATTTTTCAAAGTTGTTCTATAGTTTCAATATGATTCTTAACACAATCCCAGAAAATGTTTCTCTTTGTAGAAATTGTCAAGATGGCCTTAAAATTTATATAGAAATATGAAGGAACACATAGGCAAAAGATTTTTTGTAAAAGAGGAAACTAAGTTTGAAGTCTTATATTCACCAATTTCCAAAATTTTTTCTAAGCAACAGTAATTAAACCCATGTGATACTGATGTAAGGACAGGCATATAGATCAGTGGAACAGAACTGAGAGGGAAAAAAAAAAACTTTCTATTTATGGTCAACTAATCTTTTATAAAGGTGCTAAGAAATTAAAGAGGGAAAGAAAGTCTTCAACAAATGATGCTGAAACAACTGTACATCCATACGTGAAAGGATGAATTTAGAACTTTACTCAATATCACACACATAACTAATTTAAAATGGATCAGATTTCTATATGTAAAAGCTAATATTTTAAAACTCTTAGAAGATAAAGAGAGGGGTGCCTGGGTGGCTCAACTGGTTAAACATCTACCTTCAGCTCAGATCCTTGAAAGATACTGTTAAGAGAATGAAAAGAATGAGAAAAAATTTTGCAAATATATATCTAAACAAGGACTTGTATATAAAATATTTAAATAATTCTGATAACTCAACAATAAGCAGAAAAAATCCAACTAAAAGATAAGCAAAAGATTTGAACAGGCATTTCACCAAAGAAGATATACAAATGGCTGATGAGCATATAAAAAGGTGGTCAATATCATTAGTTATTAAGTGCAATTTAAAACCCCACTACAGGGGCACCTGGGTGCCTCAGTGGGTTAAAGCCTCTGCCTTCAGCTCAGGTCATGATCCCAGAGTCCTGGGATCAAGCCCCACATAGGGTCTCTGCTCAGCAGGGAGCCTGCTTCAACCTCTCTCTCTCTCTCTGCCTGCCCCTCTGCCTACTTGTAATCTTTGCCTGGCAAATAAATAAATAAAATATTTTTTAAAAATACTACATACCCACAAAAATGGCTATAATAAATAAGACAGAAAATAACAAATGTGGATAAACTGAAATCTTCATACATTGCTATGGGAATGTAAAACAGTAAAGTCACTTTGGAAAAAGCAGTTGAATAGTTTCTCATAAAGTAAAACATCAACTTAGCATACAATCCAGCCGATATCTTAGAAGGTACAGGAGGAAGGTTAACTCAAAAATAGCCTTTTGGTCTGTGTTATATGTTAGAGTAGCACTGAAATTTTCACAGGTTTATTTTTTAACTTTCTTTAACCATTTGATTTATTCAACAGAGTTTAGAAACAGATTTATTCTCATTCTGCTGTCTGCAAAATACTATGTCTGACTAAGGCTGGACAGAGATATGAAGATATATTAAAGACCCTTGCTTTCTGAGAGCTTTACAATTTAGTAGGGGAATAAAAGCTACCAGGCGTGACGTGTTGTACAATGTCAATCAAGGAAGAAAGCACAGAAGGACAGAGGAAGGCAGGCAAAGAAGCAGAAAGACTAGTGCAAAAAAAAAGTTGAGTCCACAGGCTTGAAAGATTTCTGTCTGGGGTTATCAAGGACTCCTTTGTGGAAAAGCTGGACATTTAAAGATGGGTAGGTCATCCTAGGATAACACAGTGGTAGGTACAAAAACTTAAAAATAAAAAGTCAATTTTTATTGCTGACGTAGATATGTGTTGTCATTCGGCTTTACTGCATGGTCACAAAAGAGCTGGACTCATTTTTTTTATTATTAAAACAGTTTCCCTTTAAAACTGCATCTTCATATATATATTTACAACCTAATGCCGTTGCATATAAACAAAGTGCTCAGCTGTTTACCAGAAGAAAGGAAGAGGCAGTGGTTTTAGTGAACTATGGGTCAGCTTCTAGAAAACCATCCTTCTTGGCTGTCTTTGCTCATCTAGTCAGCCACTCCTGGGGGTTTCTTGCATCTGAAGTTCCATCTCTTTCATCTTCAGGACCCCCTGGAGGGTCAGGAAGAAGCAGTTGAAGTTTGCCAGCTCTTTTTTCATTTCTACTTTTCCATCAGCCACATTTTTCCCTCTTGCAAAACTTGAAAGACAATACTTTCTTTGGGGTTTTACCAAAAGGTTGTTTTGTATCTACTTCTGATTTAGAGCAACTTCATTCTGTGATCCTCCTTTGATATGGGTATCATGTCAGGCTCAACACTTTCTACTGACCTTTCAATTCTCTTGTTTCCCAATCTCAACACTTGTGGAGGTTTCAGGAGAACATCAAAGTTAGCAGATAAGTAGGAGGCTTTGAGTCCTTTCTTTTTTGCTAATATACTTTGCAGAAAAAGCTTCTTATAAGATATAAACATGAACTTAGTTTGATCAATATCACTCTCGAAATTTACTGACAAGTAGTGTCATAATAAACAACCATCCTTGGGGTTTTCTTTGTTTTCGCAATATTTGTCTTACACTAATCCTTTTTCCCCCTCTCCATTTCACTCTCATCCATAGAAATATCTCCTTTTTAGTTTTTAAAAAATGTTTAGTTACTTAAATAGGAATATAACCACATTTTTTCTATATATTGCTTTATTTTTCCACTATTTAAATTTCCAATGATAAGTAACATTTTATCTTCCTTTTGGTAACTTTCCACAGCTAATGCATAGCCATGATCTAAAAGCAAGTACCATGGGGGTCTCAGCCACTTCTCAACATGAATGTAGGTCAATCATATGTTCTAGAAAAGGCGCAGGAGTAAAACACTGTGAGACTGAAATATTTTATGGTTCTTATCTACATATACCCTTCAGGTTTTATCCATTTCTGACTATTTTAGCAATTTTTAAGCAGGAGTGAAAGTGTTTACTCCTTACTTCCTTAATTCTGTATTATGCAAGATGCTTGAAGACAGTATCAGGAGATGCCTTATAAAGTCTAAGTCTGCAAACTAAAAATTATCTGCGACTTTTTAAGGTTAGTCTTACTAACTTATTTACAAGACAGCCAAGAAACCCACACCCCACTCCTCTTTGAGGATGGTCCCTGGGGTTGCATGGAAGTTACCTTCCTCATTTGCGACGTTACTGCTTTCTCTTGCTTCATCTAGAAAGGCTGCTATGGAAAAGGTCAAGCCTGTTGCAACGGTTCCTGTGGGCTTCCAGAGTTCACAGACTGGTGGGGAAGCTCAGTTACACCTCGCTGCCCAACCAGCCAGGAACAGAGCTAATATTTCATATCAGAGCCTGGGAGGTACCACTTTGCCCTTCTTCCACCTTTGGCTGACTCCTTCTGTTCCCACTTTACATGCCTTCCTTCCTACAGGATGGTTCACCTGTCTGGGGAAGAGGAATGCCATTCTGGAAGTATCTTGTATCACCTAAACTTGAATTTAACTTGTAAAAGAGCCCATCAAATAATATTTTGGGAAATAAAGCATTGATAGCAGAGAATGAACCACATCTTTCCTGGCCTCAATGTAAGTATCTGTGAAAGGAAGGGCTTGAGTTAGATGAACCTTTTGATCTCTTCCCACTTCACCCATTTCACTTCCATGGATCTACAAACTGCTGTTGATATAAAGCTGGTATTATCAGGGGTGATACTTCTAGTTCTCTCTATCCATCCAGGCCACATGTTTAAAGCAGTGAGAGTAAGGACAGGAGACTGACACATGGTGAGGGCTACTCTCCTTGGACTTCAGGATATGTCTTTGGGACTCAGAGCACAACTGCCTTTTCAAGAAGCAATTGGCAATAAACTTGGGGGGGGGGGGTGCGGAAGTATTTCTATTTCTTGGGGGAGAAAAGAAACTGGCTTTTCTGCTTTCACTGGATTTTCCTCTGACCTACTGATTTTTGTAACCCAGAAACCATGGTGCTTTTTCCTTATACATAATAGTTAAACTTTTATTTAGAAAAGAGGCCATAAGACTCTTTCCAGAGGAGGAAAGATAAGAATACACAACTTGGATGTATCAGTAGCTTTCTAAGCAAGCTTCATTCCCCACAACAGTCTATAGTTCAGTAATTTTTTGTAATTCACATTCAGCTACTTAATTCTACAGGTGGACTCAAATCCCCATAAAATTATGGTTATTTCAGGTGCTTTTCTTCTTCAGTACCATAAAAAACACTAACAATGGGACAAGCTACTTTGTTGGATCTTGGGGAATGGAGAATAAGCATATGGTTTTACCATCTTTATATTTCCTAAAGAGAATCTCAGAAAATTCACTGTATACAGAATATCTACATGGATCTTTTCCCAGCTTCAAACCTGTGTGGCTACGGGAGCTGAAAAGCCCTATGGAAAAAAATCTGGTGGAATTCAGAATTCAGCATTAACTAACAGACCACCATATCTGTTCTGACTGCCCAACTGCTCCTGCCTGGACTACAGCATTAGCCTCCTACCTGGGAAACCTGCTTCTGCTTGTGTGCCAGTCTTTGCTCCACACAGCAGCCACACTGACCCTGTGACAACTTAAGTCAGCTCGTGTCATTCCTCTGCCCAAAACTTTGTCACAACTTGTTCCCTCTAATTCAGAATAAAAAATTCTTACACTGGTCCATGATGTACCTATATGGTTGTCCTAGCCCTTTCTGTCATCTTCACCTGCTCTTTCCCTCACTCCTCCCTTCCCTCAGTGGCCTCAATCCTGCTCCTTGCTGAAAGGCCTTGCATTGGCTATTCCTGATGCCTGGTGCAACTTTCCCCCAGATAACTCCCTCTGCTATTTCATGTCTTTGCTCAGAGATCACCTTCTTGAAGGGGCCTGACTACCCTATTTAAAATTCTGACTTACACCCGTGCCCCACATACCTGATCCCTCTTAGCCTATTCTATTTTTTATTGCTTCCATAACATCTATTACCTTCTAGCATGATATAAAATTCAATGTCTTTTTCATTCTGTTTATTGTTTATGACCTGCCTCTCCATGCTAGCATATATGCTCCATGAGGGCAGGAACCTTTGTCAGTTTTGTTCAGCAGTTTATCCCAAGCACCTAGTGCAGTGCTTAGCACACAAGAGGCACTCATTAAATATTTGTTGAATGAATGAACAATACCTAAACTTCCATGACTGTTCCCCATGTGCCAGCTATTACACTAAGTACCTTATATCATTATTTCTTTTAGACTTCGCAACATGAGGGATGAACTCTTTCCCCACTTCACAGATGAAGAAACTGCGAGGTTAACTAGCTTCAGAAGTCACCAGCCTAACTGCAAAGAAGCACAGGCCTATTTGACCCCAAAGACTATCCACTTTGCATGATAACATCTGGAAATGAATACACAGAAAGTGGATTCTAGTCTGATGCCAACAGCTGAGGTCGAGATACAAAAATGTCCACAGGCAGTAGATTTCTTTGGTAACGTCTTTTGAAACCACACTAGGGTGGGAAACGGAGCAAGTTTTCAGGTACCCCTCAGTCTCTGCTATAATCCGACCCACCAATAAGAGATGAGTGTTTCTGTGTTTAGTGGTCTCTATCTTTAGCACTGTTATTTTCTGTCTGAATTGGAATTGTTTTGAGCATTAGCATGTTCTTTGCAAACTATAACAATAGTCTCAAAACAATATAACAATAGTTTAATTATTGTTAAATAACAACCTAGGGCAGTTGATCAATGTGATATGAGCATAGATGAGAACACAAAGTAATGTTGGGCAGAATGCCCCAGGCAAGTCACTCATGTCTCAGTTTTCTCCACCCCGGTGACTTCTATAGTCCCTGGCAAGTCACTGTGTCTCATTCTAAGTGACAAGTGAAACAGTCTGTGAGGTTCCAGGTTTGGCATTCGTGAATGCTCCTAAGATCACCTGTTCCCTACTCTGAATCTTAGTTATTTTGGTGCTCAATAGCTTCTCCAGAAAGAGGGCAAATATAAAAGGAAATATAATGAAAAGCTATATATTGATGCTTCAAGAAAAATCTGGTGGCCAGGAGGTCATGGAGAGTTAGATGATTAGAACTGTCCCTGGGTACCCATGTAAAGGATGGGGGGCTTGGGAGAGGATAGGGATTCAAATCATTATTCTACCACTTCTTAGTGCAAGAGAGAAAAGTTATTTAATCAATTTGCTTTATTTGGTCTCTATTTTCTCATTTTTAATTTGGGGGCATAATTTAATTTTCATTTTCTTATTTCTCAATTTGGTCTCTAATTTTCTCATTTTAAAAAATGGGGACATAATTTCAAACTCTCAGGGTTATTGTAAGGATACAGTGGTATAGAGGGTGCTGTGCTAAGTTGCATCATATGGGCTGAATGTCAATCCCTTTAGAACCAAGCAATTAAATATCTACCATTTCTATGAAGTGTTGAGGAACAACTCTAAATCCCTCCATCATCCAAGAACTATGCTGTTTTGTCTCTGCTTTTTGAAAGTTATTCATTTCTATCAAGTATAACAAAATATTTCACTTATTATTTCCACCTAATGTATGATCCAGCTTACTCAAAACAAAGGAAGGAACCCTAATTCTCATAATACCATACCCCCTGTAAATATCTGCCTCATTTCACCCTAATTTCATATAATATTGGCATTAAGTCAGGCCACACACGGGATTGTCTGATGTTTGTATGTTGACTTTCCAGCACAGTGGTTCTGACTTTTGTTGAGTCATGGGGTTCTCTGAGAATCTAGTGAAAGCTACCATCTTTCACAGCAAAAACAAATTCTCAACTGTGCCTAATTTTGCACATAATTTCAGATCACCTAAGACCCTCCATTCATTGATAGAACTTAAGAATCATTGCCTAATGGTAGTTATGAGTGCCATTTCTCCTTTAATCTCTGATAGTATTTATGGATTACTAGCATAAAACAATAATCTTGTGTCATTTTGTCTTCCTGAACTACTTTAATTTAGGAGTTTTTTTTCCTCACTGTGACTAAGAATAAAGGCATTTAGAATAAGCCTTCCAGGATTTATTTTATAACCCTTGGCTCAGAATTCAATTGGTAACTGATCTGTGCTTACAACCACATTGACACTGAACAGGCCATTGTTCTTAAGACCTACTGAGGTCAGCCAAGCCCTGAGCACATATAAATCTCCATAGTTTCCACTTTACTACTGGACATCTAACTACAAAGCAGAGGCTAAAAATAGATCAAGCCTAGTGTTTTCATACATTGCATAGAATTGCATTTCTAAACCCAGGGGTTTTAATCAACACTTTTCATAATCCAAAGAGATGTTTTATTTAGCAGGCAAACGATATTCCATTTTGAGAGAGCAAAAACACAACCTAAAGGAATTCTGAAGATTTTGAAATGTTCAAAGAATATTATCGGCACCTGTTAGCTCTAGGTCTAAAAAAAGAAAAACTAAAATAACCCCAGAATTAGATTGACTTTCTTTTCCTTTACATTGCATTACACAAACGAAAAAATATTGGCATTTTCTTTCCTCTCTTGTTTCTAGGTCAACATTTCTGGTCAACATGTTTCTACCAAGAAGTTTGAGTTCCTCAAACATTAAGCCATTAATGAATAGCTACCAACTTACCAACCAGCATAAATATAGACATTGAAGGAAAGAACATGATGGGAAGCTGAGTGTAGAAAAATGATTACAGTTCCATTTCCTGTAAAAACCTTACTATTTGAGGCTTTTTAAAGCTGAAATGGCTAAGTCTTCGAAAGATAACACAGAGTAAATGTTTTCTGAACAAAATATAAAATTGCTCGAAGGTTTAATTACTAATGTTTAATATAATATATCCCATTATAAATAAATAAGAGCATTACACATGTGGTTAAAAGATTTTGCTTAAAATTAAAATAATTTGGGGCACCTGGGTGGCTTAGTCATTAAGTGTCTGCCTTTGGCTCAAGTCATGATCACAGTATCGTAGGATCGAGTCCCGCATTAGGCTCTCTGCTCATGGGAGGCCTGCTTCTCCCTCTTCTGCTCTCCCTGCTTATATTCCCTCTCTCACTGTCTCTTTCTGTGTCAAATAAACAAATAAAATCTTTTTTAAAATAATTAAATTAAATTAACATAAAATTTAGCAATAGAGTTGAAGAAGTAAAAATCTCTTTAAAATACAAATGCATAAAATGCTATAGATTCTTTAGCCCTGGTGAAATGAAGGAAGTACACAAGCAGTTACATTAACATCTTCTATAGACTCAGCACAGACAGTTCATGAACATGGATATTTAAAATGTAATCCTCCTCTATTAAAAGACAGCTGCTTTCCTAAACGGGGTTCTTAATGTTCTATGGAACATTCTTCAGAACAAAATGATGCTGTCACATACACATGGTGTTAATTCCTCCCAATTTTCCTTTGGAAGGCAGTTCATTTAAAGCAAGGGCTAAAAGAAATTAATTCACTCTACTGACAATATTTCCATATTTACAGCCAAGACCAAGTCCTGGTGAATATCCCATGAAAGCGAGATTGCAAAATGATCCTGTTCCATTTTAAATGGAATTTCATAATGTGGCCATCAGACATTCCAGGCAAACCCCAGCAGACCCTGGTTCTGTTAAACAGAGCACAAGCTCCCAGGAGGTCCCTGTCAGTACCCAAGAAACCACAGCCATAGATCAGGTGCTGCTTAAACCCAACACAGATTCAGGAATTTCTGCCTTCAGAAACTACCCTCATTTCTATTCATACAAACCACTGCACTATTCCCTCAATAACTTCTTTAACTTCCAGAAAGAAACCCTTTTCTAGTTGTCCTAACAGATATTTTGTGGGCTTAAATTTTGTAAGACTTAAAATTATGTTATGTTGATAACTAAGAAAATGCAATCTATGCCAGATGCTTTGGAGAGGCGGAATGGAGGCAGCAGGTGGTTATTTACTGTATATCCCAGAAATGTTTACATTTTCAAGTTCAGCAATTCCTTCTGCGGACTACAGATAGATTTTTAATAAAATCACGTGAATCTTGCAAGTGTTTTTTAATCGCCATGAAACATTTCATTATGGATACCAAGAAAATAAAAACTGGCTTGGGCTGAGAAAGTAAGCATCTGCCCAGCATTCATCAGGCTGGAACAACAGACAGAGAAGTCAATGGCAAAGTTCATAGGAAACGTTTCTCCCAGGGACGCTGCTGCTAAAAAGGGTTGTGATAACCTTCTTTAAGAGACTACAGACTCGGGACGCCTGGGTGGCTCAGTTGGTTAAGCAGCTGCCTTCGGCTCAGGTCATGATCCCAGCGTCCTGGGATCGAGTCCCACATCGGGCTCCTTGCTCTGCAGGGAGCCTGCTTCTCCCTCTGACTCTGCCTTCCACTCTGTCTGCCTATGCTCGCTCTTGCTCGCTCTCTCTGACAAATAAATAAAATCTTAAAAAAAAAAAAAAAAAAGAGACTACAGACTCACTGAGAAACTTTCTTCTCTAATATCAAAGATGATCAGTAAGTTTGCTGTTTGAAATTTTATCAGCAAGAATGAGACATTGCCTGGATGACTCCAGTTGCTGTTGACACAAAGCAGCCACCTCAGTTCCCAACCCAGGGGTTGAGGTCCACATTAAAGGCTTCTGGATAGAACAGTCCTCATTTATCTCAATTTCACTGTTTCCAATAGAAACAGGACCCTGGGTTTGCTTTGCATACCAGACGTGCATGTAAACTCCTAATATAGTAACTCTCTCTTTTCCTCTGCTGTGTTGTCTCCCTCACTGCAATAGGTTAATACATCTACTTTTATCAGAATACAGGAGTGTTCCTGGTATTCTTAGGCTGACTGAGATGGGGCATGGTTGTGTAAAATGCTCTAGCTAAAGAAAATATCTGCTAGGGCGCCTGGGTGGCTCAGTGGGTTAAATCCTCTGCCTTCAGCTATGGTCATGGTCCCGGGGTCCTGGGATTGAGCCCCGCATCGGGCTGTCTGCTCAACGGGGAGCCTGCTTCCCCCTCTCTCTCTGCCTGCCTCTCTGCCTACTTGTGATCTCCGTCTGTCAAATAAATAAATAAAATCTTTATTAAAAAAAAAAAAGAAAGAAAGAAAGAAAGGAAATATCTGCTGCCTGCCTGAACAGTGGCTCGGAATTCTAATATTGGCTCTCAGATACCGAAAAAGGAGAATGCATCTCTGCTGTAGTTTGGGTGCCTGTGACCTGTGAATTTTAAATTCTATACTGGCTTCCCATCTAAGTAGAAACATTCTGAGGGCCAGGAAACCCGCTGTGAGCGTTGAAATGATATTTTCTGGCTCTGCTGCTACTGAATGTTGAAATCAATCTGAGGCAAAACTTCCCTGCTTCTAGCACTATCACACTTGGCAATGAAAGCCAGACATGCCAGTGTGATTATGAAGCTCTCTATGAAACTCAAAAGGTAAAGTGAAACAGGTACACATAAGTCCCAGGTCTCCCAAATACATGGCCTCACTCCATATCTGACTTATTTTTCTTAAGATTTTATTTATTTATTTGAGAGAGAGAATAAGAGAGAGGGAGCGAGAGGAGAAGCAGAGGAAGAGGGACAAGAAGACTGCTTGACCAAGAGTCAAGTGCTTAACAACTGAGCTACTCAGGTCCTCCACTCCACACCTGATTTAAATGTAGGGCCACCTGACCAAAAAGAAAAGAAAACATGGTGTAGGAGGGCTTTTCGGAGTGTGGCTTTGAGCTAACTGCTAACTGCTCAAAGCTAACTGCTAACTGCTTTTGACATACCCATGGGAATAGCCATAATCGTAGGCTGAGGCTGTCTTCCGACTGGCTGCGAATGCATGGGTGGATTCAGCGGCCCGGGAGGCCTGCTGCAGGTAGGAGGCAGTGGACGCCTGGCTGAAGGCCTCGGATTCCTGGCGGTGCGCAGCAGAGGAGCGGGTGCTGTAGGCCGTCGAGCCGTGGGTGTAGATGGCAGAACTTTTCTTCTCCTCCTGGTACTGGCTCATGGTGCTGCGAAGGTCCCTGTTACGGTAGCTGCTGTCATAGTGCTGGTGGAGCCTCTGATAAAAGGGCAGAGACATGGTGTGCCCTGGAGGGAACCAGGTGACCTACAAGAAAGCAGCAACTTTTGAGTGAACTACTAAGAAACAAGGTATCTAAATCAATATGTAAAAATAGATACTCTAATCTTTTCCAAAGAGCAAATGGAAAGGATGTGAAGGTTAGCTTAACTGGTTACTTAACAAACTTTCTACTTCATAGCCCACATAAGCCCCCTACCACCACTGAGCCACCTACTTGTGTGGGTTTGGTTTTTTGGATTTTGTTTTGATATCTAGGAGGTCTTTACAAAGTTTCCCTAGCCTAGCTATTGTGTTTTTCCTCAGACCTTTCATAATGTGTATTTCAATTTTTCTGGCATTTCATCCTGATAGGGACTTCATCTGGGAAAATATGTAATGATGGAGAGTCTGTGTACAGCCAACGTGGTTTTCATTCAAGAAATAATTATGAGCACTGACTATGAGCCTGGTACCATTCCAGCACAAGAAATACAGAAATGAGGGGCACCTGGGTGACTCAGTGGGTTAAACCCTCTGCCTTCGGCTCAGGTCATGATCCCAGAGTCCTGGGATCAAGCCCCACAT
The DNA here is from genome assembly GCF_022355385.1 of Mustela nigripes. NCBI lineage: Eukaryota > Metazoa > Chordata > Mammalia > Carnivora > Mustelidae > Mustela > Mustela nigripes. The sequence goes on along the minus strand of NC_081564.1, from coordinate 39,329,389 downwards.
CGGGCTCTCTGCTCAGCAGGGAGTGTGCTTCCTCTTCTCTCTCTCTGCCTGCCTCTCTGCCTACTTGTGATCTCTGTCAAATAAATAAATAAAATCTTTAAAATTAAAAAAAAAAGTAAAAGAAATACAGAAATGAATGAAACAAACAAAATCCCTGCTCTGATAACCTTAGATAGAACTTTTTATTCTATTGCAGGTGATGGTCAATAGAGAAAATATGTAAAAGGTAAGATACAACAGAATGGGCTAAATGCAACAGAGAAAAATAAATCAGAAAAGGGACGGGGGATGCAATTTTAAACTGCCTCATCAGGGATGGCTTCTGAGCATCAAAGTGACGTCTGGGGGAAAAAAAAAGTGACATCTGAGCATAATAATATCGGAAGAGTGCCTGTGATGGAAGACCATTGCAGACACTAGGATGTGTGCATGCATGTTGTACTCTAGGTGGTGAAGTTCAATTAGGCAGTGAAGCTGTAAGGAGTGAGCAGGGTGCAGGGTGGATGTATAGGAGATGTTAGGGGTGAGGGAATGGTATAGGGTCTGATGAGCAACTGTAGTGATTTTTTGTCTTTCACTGTGAAAGGGCTGAAAAACCCATCAGAAGGTTCCAAGCTGAGACTTACTCTTCCTTATGTATGAAGGATAGACTATTGAGGGGAAAGAATGAAAGCCAGGAGACCAATTAGAAAGAAGGCTGTTATGGGGGCACCTGGTTGGCTCAGTTGTTGGAGTTTGCAACTCCTGATCTCAGGGTTGCGGGTTTGTGTCCATGAAACAAAGAGGGGTGAGAGATGGTCCTGAGAATTTTCTCCTGAGTAACTGGAAGATCGAAGTTGCTATTAACTGAGATGGGCAGGAGTGTAAAAAGCAGAGTTAGGGATGAAAGAATGGGAGATGGGTTTGAAATATTCTGTAATTGAGATACCTGCTAGACATCCAAGTGGGATGGTAAGTTGGATTCATGACTTTGGAGCTCAGGGTAAAGGTCCAGGATGGACATATACATTCAACAGTCACAAATATATAGATGGTACATAAAGCCAAAAAACAGATGAGAAGCCATAGGACTGAACGCTGGAGTCTGCTTATATGGTTGACCCTTAAACAATGTAGGGACTAGAGGTGCCAACCCCAACCCAACCCTCACAGTAAAAAATCCACAAGTAACCTTTGATTTCCACCCAAATTTCACTACCAATTGCCAACTGTTGAATAGAAGCCTTACTAATAAAATAGACAGTGGATTAACACATATTTTGCACCTTACATGTACTTTATACTGTATTATTACAAGGTATGCTAGAGAAAAGAAAATATTAATAAATCAAAAAGAAAATGTCTACTGTACTGTACTATATTTATTTTTTTAAATTGCATATAAGTGGGCCCATACAGTGAGAAAATAAAATATTAATAAATCAAAAAGAAAATATACTCACAGTACTGTACTATATTTATAAAAAGAAAATAGTGTGTAAACGGACCCATGCATTTCAAACCCATGTTGTTCAAGAGCCAAATATTATCCTATAATGAACTCTCTCAAATCTCACAAACACTTCAAAAGTGTATAGCATCAAAACAAACTATTTGCTCCCTTAAAGAATATGAAGACTTCTAGGCTTCTTACATGAAGAAGTACAAAAGTCAGTCATACTGTAGCCATTTGTATTGTGAACTTGAGCTAATAGTTAATTGACAACCAAGGTAAGTTTGCTTAGCACAGGAAGGCGAGGCTTCACATTGTATGAGCTTCTTGAATACTGTATCCACAGACAGAAGTCCATCAGCCACATTGCTAACTTACCTGGATGCAGTAATAGTTTTATGAAAGCCCCTCCCCCAATTTTTAATGCTTCTGTGGGTGTTCTGAAATGTTCTTTTTAACATTTAAATTACATTTAAACATTCAAGTAAATAAACATAAATTACATTTTAAAATTTAAATATTAAATTTTATAAGCAAAATTGTCTGTGGGATAATCAGTTTTTCCAAATCTCTTTTTTGATTATTTTAAATAAGGAATGACTCCTTTTAAACTTGTCATGTTTTTTGTCAAGTTTAAATCTACTTTTTATTTAAACTCTTTTAAAAGCCGGTATGTATTCCCTAGAGAAGAAAATCCAGCAAACTGCACTCCAGAAATATTTATCTTGGGGCTCATGGAAGATATCAGTCTACATGGCATTTCCCAAGAGGAAAAAAATAGCTACTAGCAAGCAACTTTGCTTCAACCCTTAAATAGATTGCTTCTTCTGTTCTAAAACATACAGAAATAATTACCATATGTAATGAATAATTATTAGATAAATTTTGATAAAACAAAAGGATTATATTATACTAATACAGAAGTATGCTAAGCAGTTATAAAGATAATAGGTAAGTTTCTTTAATGATACATAGTACATCATAACATGGCAAATATTATTTAAAGGACATCCAAATAAATCATGAATGACCTTCCTATGCATTATGTTATAAACTAAGTTCATATATGCTAACATGACTTGAAATGCTGTCATTTTCACAAAATAAAATGTTTGAATATCTTTCCCCAATGCTACTTCCTACTCTATTTATATATTCTCTCCAAAATATTTATTTTTCATAGTACTTCATATTGCAGACACATCCATAACGTATTACAAGGGCCTGGCTTTAAGCCATCAGAGATGGTTGTCACCACTCTGACCTCTGGAATGAAGGTACAGCTACCTTCTTCTTTCTTCATCAAGTAAGTGAAGATTATCCCCAACACATAACAGTTAGAGTATGTTGGGAAGAAAGATGATTTGGTTGTCTTCTGTTCCTTTAAGACCTGCATTTCCTTTCTGAACACAATTTGGGAATTTTGGAAGAAATACAAATTCCATTATTGTAATCCTGATATGATACTTTTGTATAGGCATTAGAGGTCAAAAGCTGACTAAAGTCATTCACAGAAAATGTTAACTTTAGGTCATTCTGTGGGTCTCTATGTTGCCACTGAAATATTATTTAACTATTTCCAAGTTAGAAATATCATAATCCACTCTCACACTATCCACATGGCATTGCCAGAACAAAATCACTGAATTAGAAACTCGGGACTTCAGAGTTAATTTACCTCCTTTTGGTCTGATTTATAATCAGAGACTATTGTAGGCATATGGAAGATAGAAAACACATTATATCCTGCCACCTCATCCATTCCAGATTTCAGCCAAACAACAGAACTATAACTTGGAAAGAGTACTTGGACTCACACTTACAGTTCCATGATCCCCTTATGGTTCCAGGAATAGTAGCTTAACTTAAAAAGAACAGTGTGGATGTGAGAGGAGAGCTGTGCCAGCGAAAACTGGCACCCTGCTGCTTTTGTCTTCCTTCCCAGGGGCTCCCCTTTGCTATTTCTCTGCTCTTCTGACCTGTTTCTGAGAAAACCACTAAACTCACAAGATAGAACCACACGCATGCAATGCTGTTAAGCACATCAAATATCAAGTGCATTCTTCTACCTCAGTGTCACACTTACCCCTGCTCAAAGGAGTGGCGGTGGTGGAAATGCTCTGATGTGGCTGTGGAGCTGGATAGGAGAATGAAAAACCCACAGCGGTTGAATAAACCCCCACCCCCCAAAAAAAGTGAAGAGGCAGGGCTAAAAGCAGGACCCGGGGGACCAGTTCAAAAATAATGCATGTGGTCAGGCAGTAGAATGTCAGAGCCACATAGCCAGCCTTTTATGGCCAAGGAGGCGGACAAATATAGCAGCAAATGGGGAGGGGAGTCCTAACGAGAGAAAGAAAGAGGCACTCACAGGTAGCTGCCTGCCTCAGTAATGTAATTACCTTAATGCCAGTCAATGGGTCTGCCCTGATTAAACCGAATGTAGGATTTTTATTTGGCTGTAGGAGCTAGTTTCAATCTCTTTATCACTATTTACAAGTGTAATGGAAAAAGTAATTTGTGGTTGAGAACTAAAAATAGGTGTAGTAATCTGACTCCCAAAATGGACTTCATGGAATTTTAATGCCAAGATATGGCTCTGGGTGTGCTATTCGTAACACATGTACAGTACATTTAAAAGACACAAGGTGAAAAAAGAACTTGAGGCTAACTAAAAGAAAACAAGCTAAAAAATGGGTTACACATGGTGGTGATTTTGGTCTGACAATACAGTCACTGTTTCTCTATTATCAGGAAAGTTTTCAAAGTCATAGTTTGTAGCTTGAGTATTTGAATCCCTTTACTCATTAATTAAAGCCCTTGAGAAGCAACACATTTTATCTTTCCTAAGTTCAGAGTAGGATCAATATGTCTAACAGGAGATTCTCTTTCTTTGCTTTTCAGACTATGTAACAAATTAACAGGTGGTATAACCTGGTGGTCAGAGCCTACATTTTGGAGACCGACCAGAGCTAGATTCCTGGCCATGGATGGCACTTAGTTGCCATCCAACCTCAAGCAATTTATTTCTCCTTCTTACACTTCATTTTCCTTCTCCACAAAATAATATCGAAAGTATGGGAATGCTGTAGAGATTAAATGCAATAATGCACTTAACCCAGTGACTGCCCCATAATACTCTGTGAACATCAACTATTATTACAGAAATAATTTGAAAACTCATTGTTCAGTTTATACATATTGAGCTGGTTGCTTATGTTCTGACATGATATTCCAGCAATATTACCTCAATTGAATACAGATCACTTGTATCTGTCAAAATACTGAACACACCCAATATCACAGTCTACTTTATAACTACAGTTAACTACAGTCTACTTGATAACTACAGTTAACATGGAGACACTGTGATGAGCACTTCATACACACCTTTATATGTACTTTATACATACCTTTTACTTACCTCACTCAATTCTCATGGTGCCCTGCAAGCCAGGTATTATTAGCGTCATTAAACAGCCAAAGAAATCAAGGCTTCAAAAGGCAAAGTCATTTGCCAAAGATCACACAGCTAGTAAATTACAAGTGCAATTCATTCAGTCCATATTTGAACACTGAATCCCATGCACTTTTTTTGGTGACACTTCATTTACAAAGAACCTAGATATTTTGAAATGGCCTTTAAGCACAACTGAAGTCTCCATTCATAACAAACAGCAGCTTCTGAGCTATGCAAACTTTGCAAAAGAATATACTCCACTTAGTTTGATGCTGTTTCCTGGTAATATTCAACTTGGCATTTCTTCATCTACATATACCTTCTATGAGTGTGGATATGGACATTTTAGCTATTTGGAATCCATTTGAGAGTTTTCAAAGCTTCATGTTCCCCAAGCATCCACTTGTTCTCTAAACATCTAATATAGAATGGTAGTGCTTATGAGTTTTATCTACCACGCATTGTAATGGTTCCCACTGAGCTGTTTCTATATAGGACATGGTAAGTTGTTTCAAATCTTCTCAAAGCAGAAGAGAAGAAAAGAAAACAAAAATAAGTGATATAAATCATAATACCAGCTAATATTTAATAACTACTTGCTATATTTCAGAAATTAATACTAACTGTTTTATAATACCTTATTTGAACAACTACACATAAAAACATTTTATGGATTATGAAGTCGAGACTTAGAGAGGCTGATATTCTTAATATCACACAACTGTATGTGACAGAAGATTTAAATGTGACAGAGGATTTAAACTCAGTTTTGTTCAACTCAGGACATAGTCCCCTATATATCATACTATATTGCCTTTCAACAATTTAAGTGTGTGTCTGTATGTGTATATAGAGAGATTATGTGCCAATGTCCATTAGAAGTAAGAACTGTTACTAAAGAATTTCAGTTTTGCTTCCTGTTTAAAAGATAATCATTAAATCAATAAAATATTTACTGAACTTTTGATCTGTGTTAAGAATACAACATTAGAGAAGTGCACACACACTTGTGGAAAAACTAAAATAGTATCATTTATTCACTGACACTCAGGGTCCCAGTGAAAGTCAAACAGTTTATTTCAAACAAATATGTAATAAGATTTGACAAAAAAGCATAAGCTAGACCCAGCTTAGTAAATTAAGTGATCTTTCTGCAATAGCATGATCTGGATTCAGCCTTTTTTAACAACATGCTTATCTAAAATACAGCTCTGCAGATCACACACCTACGGTGGTATACTGCATAATTAAACTAAAATTAAAAAAGAAAAATTTAGCTGGATTCATAAAAATCAATTATTGTGATTCAATCATGATTCCCTTATAGATGAACAATCATTGTGTCAATCACTCTGATTTAATCAGAATGCCCTTACAGATGTGTGATTATGCTCAAAACTTAATGGAATGCTAACCAACTATTAATTTCAAATTTCCCAGGAAACCATCTAACAGAAAATAGTTTTAAAAAGCATTTAATGCATAATGTTTAACAGCCAGTGCTCCATGCAATGTGTGCCCTCCTTAATACCCATCACCTTATACATGAACAATGAATTTTGGAACACTAATGATGTACAGTATCGTGACTAACATAACATAATTTTAAAAAACCTAAAAACAAATAAATAAGCAAAAAAGCATTTAACTGTAAAATCTGGAAATTAAATACTTGCTTTCAGAATCATATCTTTTTTTTTAAGTAATTTTCAAGTAGATACAGGGGCGCCTGGATGGCTCAGTCAGTTAAGCATCCAACTCTTGGTTTCAGCTCAGATCATGATCTCAAGGTCACAAGATCGAGCCCTACATCAGGCTCCACACTCAGTATGGAGTCTGCTTGAGATTCTCTCCTTTTCCTTCTTCTCTCATTGCTTATGCTCTCTCTCTCTCTCTCTCTCTCTAAAATAAAGAAATAAAATATTTTTTAAAAATAAAGTAGATACATTCTCTCTTCAAATTAACTTTAACAGTATTAATATTCTTGGGGGTGCCTGGCTGGCTCAGGCAGAGAGCATGAGATTCTTGATCTTAGGGTTGTAAGTTTGAGAACTACATTGGATGTAGACATTACTAAAACAAACAAACAAACAAAAAAAAAACCTGTTTTAATTTAAAACAAATAAATAGAGTATTAACATTTTTACAAATGTGAAGTGCTGAGTTTCACGAACAGTAGTTTATCCTAAAAGCCAAAACAAAACAAATATATAAATTATATTAGCCACTTAGTAATTTTCCTTTTATAGTAGAGGAAATAGTAGCAAATCACTAGTCTATATATGAGAGAATAAACAAAGAAATCTTCTTTAGAAATGCAATGCAAATGAAGCAAAAACTAAATTCCAACTGAAATCAAGAGATTTTTTTTTAAAGCTGCTGGTAGTAGTTAACAATTACAAAACATGCACCAATATATGGAAAAAGAGCATGTACTGAAAACCTACTATGTCAGGCACTATGCCATGCCTCAGGGTCCAGGAGTGACTAACTCATGTCCCTAAAGTAGACACTGTGCAGTTGGGTAGACAAAGGTGGGTGGTTACTTAAAAATAATCATGGCATCATGACATAAGGTAATATTTGCTACTTTACCCTCCACGGTTCTCCAGCTCTACTCCCTGCCACTTCCCTTCTTGCCTTGTGAAATTCCAAAAACAGGTAATTGCTTGTGCCTCCATAAACTCCAGGTATCTACTCCAGTTCCCTCATACCTGCTGTTTTCTCTGCTCTCCCTGTCCCTGTCCAGCACATGTACATTACTTCACTTCCTTAATTCTCATTCCTTTAAGCCTTCTTATCCTAAGGCCATCTCTTCTGGAAGACTTTCTTAATTCCACTAGGATAGGAAGTCTATAAAACTATATTTAATGCTTGTGTTTGCTTTTCTGTCTCTTGTACTGTGAATTACTGGAGGGCAGGAGAGGAATCTTTTGTCTAAGTACTCCCAGTACCTAGCATAGCTCTTGGCACAAGACAGGCATGAATAAATAATTGTCAAATAAAGAAAAGTAGGAAATGTGGTACAGAAAAAATCCTCAGGACTAAAGAACTACTTAGAGGTGGAAGCACATAAAAGCAGAGTTATGGTGGCCAACTAACCATTGATTGGCTGAGGGCAGGGGAATTGCTTAGGAGCTGGGTTCTAGGAGTGGCTAAGTCTCTAAGCCCAGAAGCCTACCTGTGCCTATCGTCCAGTCAAGGGAACTTTAGATTAGTATTAGAAAGCAAGACCCCAAAGCCCATTTATTTTCTTTTTTTCTTTCTTCCTCGGCCTCTTTCTTTCTTTTCTTTCTTTCTTTCTTTCCTTCTTCCTTTTTTTTTTTTTTTTTTTTTTTTTTTTTTTTTTAAGGATTATTTATTTGAGAGAGAGAAAGAGAATGGGTAGGGGGCAGAGGGAGAGAATCTCAAGCAGACTCCCTGCCGAACACAGAGCCTGATGCATGCTCAGTCTCACAATGCATGAGATCATAACCCAAGCTGAAATCACAGGTTGGTTGCTTAACTGACTGAGGCACCCAGGCACCCCCCCCCAAAGCCCATTTTCTAACATTACTTATATCCACCTAGTTTTCTGTCTGTCTACTCACAAATAGATGTCTAGAGTGATACTCAGCCAATGTCAATACTAACTCCCAAATAGTGTGGGTTTTTTCTTTTCTTTTTTTTTATAATTAGTGTCAAGAACTGTGAACATATACAATGGGGTATTATTCAGTATTAAAAAGGAATGAAGTCCTGATACATGCTACATCATGGGTGAGCCTTAAAAATGTTATGGTAAGTGAAATCAGACACAAAAGGACAAATACTGCATGAGGTACCTAGCGTAGTCAAATTTACAGGGACAGAAAGTAGAATGGTGGTTACCAGGGGCTGGGGGGAGAGGGAATAAGGAGTTAATATTCAATGGGTAGAATTTCAATACGGGAAGATGCAAAAATTCTGAAGATCGATAGTGGTGATATTTGCACAACAATGTGAATAAACACAGAAAAATTAATAAAAGGAAACCTCATTTAGAATGGAGTCAGAAGGCCACAGGGGTTGGGGGGAGAGTTCTCATGCCATTCCAGCTGAGGTCAATTGCAGATCCCCCAGAAGAGATGCACCCTGCAAGCCTTAGCTTCTACTTTACTATTTCATCAGGAGGAAGGAAGGTTTTTCTCTTCCCCCTGCAACAGCCCAGTCAATTCGAAATTGTCATAACTCAGCCAATGAAAAGCCACTATACTTCAAATACCCAGTTCATGCCAATGAACTTTTAATTTTTTTAAAAGATTTTATTTATTTATTTGACAGAGAGAGAGATCACAAATAGGAAGAGAGGAGGAAGCAGGCTTCCCACTAAGCAGAGAGCCTAATGTGGGGCTCAATCCCAGGACCCTGGGATCACAACCTGAGCTGAATGCAGAGGCCTTAACCCACTGAGCCACCCAGGCGCCCCTCCAATGAACTTTTTAAAAAAGATTTTATTTATTTGACAGAGAGAAAGCAGCAGCAGAGGGAGAGGGAGAAGCAGGCTCCCCACTGAGCAGAGAGCCCCATGCAGGACTAGACCCCAGAACCCCGGGATCATAATCTCAGCTGAAGGTAGATGCTTAACCTACTGAGCCACCCAGGCACCTTCTAATGGACTTTTCGTATACTTTAAACTTCTACATTGCTGTATGTCAATTATATCTCAATAAAACTGAGGAAAAAGAGTGAAGATTCAAATTCAGATAACCCAAATCCAGAGTTCACACATTTAACCAGTATGCAATACTTGCTCACACCTAAAACAATCCACTTGTGATACAATTCTGTAACTTCTTCAATTCTTCTTAATTAGTTTTACAACTGAGGCAGGCATGTATCTTCAAGTACTAATTTGGTTATGTTCTTTGTTTCCTTCTCTCTTTCATATTCTGAGAGTCCCCTCCCCTTTCTTCCTGAGTCCACACTGAAAACAGAAACAAAGATACAAAAACAAAACAAACCTTCAGACTTAGCAAATTTCAGGTACAAGCTGACTGAGCAAGCTTTTCCAAATTCTGCTCACTAGATAATATGGAGCCTAGAAAAGATGAGGCAAAAAGCATAGTAGCCACTTGTGCAGGAAAGCAAGGACCAATAGGAGGGATGCGGAGACCTCAATCCAGAAGGAAAGTGACCTTTGGAAGAAAGAAAAAAGGAGTAGAGAGAAAGACAAAGAATATATATCCTTAAAAATTGACACTTATCTTTGAAGGCATTAAGCTCAGCGAAATAAGCCAATCACAAAGAACACGTGTTGAAGGCACCTGGGTGGCTCAGTTGGTTAAATGTCTGACTCCTGGTTTCGGCTCAAGTCACAATCTCAGGGTCATGAGATGGAGCCCTGTGTCAGGCTCCTCACTGGGCGTGAAGCCTACTTGAGATTCTCTTTCTCTCTCTGCCTTCTCCTCTCATGCACATGCACACACATGTGCTCTCTCTCTCTCGCTCTCTCTCTCAAAAGAAAAGAAAACAAAACAAACCCAAGGACACATGTGTGATTCTATTTATAGAAGGTGTTTAGGTCATATTCATAGAGGCAGAAAGTAGAATGGTAGTTGCCAGAGGCTGGGGCAGTGGAGTGGGGGAAATGGGGAGCTACTGTTTAATGGACAGAAAGTTTCAACTGAGGAAGATGAAAAATTCTGGAGATGGATGATGGTGATAACTGTACAACAATGTTAATATACTTAATGCCACTGAACTGTGTGACTTAAAAATGGTTAAGATGGTAAATTTTGTGTTATGTATATGTCACAATTTTAAAACATAACTTCTGATTCCCTGTTGTTCAGTATGGACATCCCACAGTTCAGCAGTACTGGACATCAATAACCCCACTCCCCATAACAGAGATGGGCACTCAGGGAACTTGGCCACCTTGGGCAGGAGGTAGAGCATGAAGGGAGAACCATGCTTCTCTCCTCCCAAGGAAGAACTCAACAGTTCAGCTGGGACTCTCTTGGTGAGGATAGCAATAGATACACCACTATCACACCTGGTTCTCATCAGTGTGTACATACTATGTTCTACCTTGTCCACAGATAGCCAATAACAATTAATGAATGCACTGTACTTTTGCATAATAATTTGTTACCTAGTCTCTAAATATTGGACACATGGGCATTTCCAGTTATTCATCAAGACCAGAAGTCAGGGGTGCTTGGTGGCTCAATTGGTTAAGTGTCCGCCTTTGGCTCAGGTCATGATCTCCAAGTCCTAAGACTGAGCCCTGCACTGGCCTCCCCACTCAGTGGGGAGTCTGCTTGTCCCTCTCCCTCTGCCCCGGCCCCACTGCTCATGCTCTCTCTCTCTCTCTCTTAAATAAACAAAATCTAAAAAAGAAAAAAAGAAAAAAGACTAAAAGACTAGAAGGTTAGGAATTAGAAACAAACATCTCCATTTTCAACCTAGCTCTTTTATTACATCTATGTGTGCTCCTTTCAGGGAACTTTTTAACCTCCCTGGCTCTGTTTTTTTCACAGTTTCCCTAATGTGTGGGACTGGAAGAGTGGTTCTCCTTCCTTGCTGCACATTAGAATAGCTAAGGAGTTTCTAAATTGCACTCAAGCTCAGGCCATATATCAGGACAATTACCTCAAAATCTCTGGGCATGGGACATGAATATTTCTAAAAGCTCCTAAGTGACTCTAATGTGCAGCCCAAAGGAAAAATAATCTCTTATGTCTCTTTCCATTCTAAAAAGATGAAAGTGTTTGAATTAAAAAGAGAGCTATAAATATTTTGCACAAATATAGGTTTTTGTTTTCAATTACCTCCTTGGGAAATACTTCCCCAAAAAGGATCTATGAATTAAAGTGTACATTTTATGACATTGCTATTTGGAATAATGAGGTTGATCTACAATGTCATCTACCAAATATGAATGTACTCTTTCTTTATTGCCACAGCAATATTGCAATGTATAATTTTAATTTATTAGCAAGTTTAACAGAAGTGAAATATATCTATCTCAGAGCTATTTTTAAGTTCACTAAAAAGTTGTAAAACCGACATTTTTTTCAATGTCAGCTAACTATTTGGTTTTTGTCTATATGTGAGCTCTTTTGACCTTTGCCATGGAGATGATTATTTTTCTTGAGAGCACTATCAATCTGTTAATATAATAATAAACAAAATAAAATAGCTACCATTAATTGAGACCTACTATGTGTTACTATACCATGCTTTACATGCATTTTTTCACAAAATTATACAAGGCAGTTATTATCCCCAAGTTATAAATGAGAAAACTAAGGTTCAGACAGGTTAAGCAAGTTATCCAAAGTCACATAGCTAATAAATAGTGGAGCTGGGATTTGAATCCACCTCCATCTGGCTCTCAAGGACTATCCTCTTTACTGGACAGGTAAGCACTCAGTGCCTGTCCTGTTTATAGTACATGCTAATGTTTTGCACCATGTGATTCCTGCTCTCTGACCCACAGTGAAGGGTCATTTCAGACCTAGAAGTAACTGATGAATATCCTGGCCAGCAACTTGCTGTGTATGGCCTGGTCCAAAATGGTGAGCTAAGACAATCACATTCCTCTCTTAAGAATTTGAATTCGGAAATGTTGAGTGTTGATGCACTTAACAGGAGGAGCAAAAGTGAAAAAGGCTGAACAAAGAGCTGCCTTGTGTATACTGGAGTCAGAGGAGCTATAAATTGAAATGATGAGGGACTAGAAACTAGGGCTAGCAGAGAAAGATAGTTGGTAGAGAAAAAACTAAGTAGATGTGCTTAAAGAAGTAGAGACCTAACCCAAGAACAATCATTTGGCCCATGAAAGGAAAACCAGAGTCAAATACCTGAAGCTACCTCTCTTTCTGGCAGTTCTCCAGTTTAGATGCAGTTCATGTATATCCCTAACATAGGCATCCTTTTTCTTGAGCTGACTGGCCTGTGTCTCTTCTTGCTATCAAACAAGTCAAAATAAAACATCCTTTTTAATAAATTTTTGAAATACTATGGATATTAAGCTTTTATCTGTCATATTTATGATAAAACATTTCCATTTCAATTCTTTCCTTGTTTTCATTACATTTTGACTTTTATAAAAGTAGAACCATCAATCTTATAATCAGTAATACTTTCACTGGTCAAAAACTTTTATTTGCCCAAATTATAGTGACAGGGAGCAGAGAGTGACTGCCTGAATGTGGAGTAAGGTAAGAAGTGGAGTCAGGAATGAAGCTTTACAAATGGGCATGAAGAAAGTTTGGAGGTGATGGATATGTTCAAGAGCTTGAGTGTGGTGAAGATTTCACAAGCGTACACATGTCAAAACTAATGATATTTATACATTTTGAATATGTGTGGTTTACTATATACCAATAATATTTTAAACTCTTTTTTTTAAGTACGCTCCATGCTCAGTGGGGAGCCCAGTATGGGATTCAAACTCATGACCCCAAGATCAAGACCTGAGCTGAGATCAAGAGTCAAATGCTTAACCACTTGAGCCACCCAGATGCCCCTAAACCATTTTTTAATATAATTTTTTATTTTTTTATTAACATATAATGTATTATTAGCCTCAGGGGTATAGGTCTGTGAATCACCAGGTTTACACAATTCATAGCACATACCTTCCCCAATGTTCATAACCCAACCACCCTTTCCCTAGTCCCCTCCCCCCAGCAACGCTGTTTGTTTTGTGAGATTAAGAGTCTCTTCTGGTTTGTCTCCTTCCTGATCCCATCTTGTTTCATTTATTCTTTTCCTACCCCCCAAACCCCCCACATTGCCTCTCAACTTCCTCATATCAGGGAGATCATATGATAATTGTCTTTCTCTGATTGACTTATTTCACTAAGCATAATACCCTCTAGTTCCATCCACGTCATCGCAAATGGCAAGATTTCCTATCTTTTGATAGCTGCATAGTATTCCATTGTATATATATACCATATCTTCTTTATCCATTCATCTGTTGATGGACATCTAGGTTCTTTCCATAGTTTGGCTATTGTGGACACTGCTACTGTAAACATTCGGGTGCACCTGCCCTTTTGGATCACTACATTCGTATTTTTAGGGTAAATAGCCAGTAGTGCAATTGCTGGGTCATAGGGTAGCTCTATTTTCAACTTTTTGAGGAGCCTCCATGCTGTTTTCCAGAGTGGCTGTACCAGCTTGCATTCCCAGCAAGTGTAGGAGGGTTCCCCTCTCTCCACATCCTTGCCAGCATCTGTCGTTTCCTGACTTGTTAATTTTAGCCATTCTGACTGGTGTGAGGTGGTATCTCATTGTGGTTTTGAGCCCCTAAACCATTTTTCAAAACAAATACTCTTCTCTCCAATTAAGACACTTACACAATTCTATTTCATTCAACTTATTATGCTTTATCCTTGACTGGAACTCACCTGCTATTTATTGTTGTTTATGCTATGAGGGCTTAAATCAAGTTTATTTTTCTCAGTTTTAATATTCTCTTTCTCAACCACCTTTTATAAATAGCTATTTCTGTCACTATTGTTTATTACACTTGAGAAGTCATATGCTGAACCCTACAGTTTCCAATCTATTTCTATTAACATTTTTCATTCCTTGGCCAATTTTTCTGTTTTTAAACCTAATACTATCTGCTTTAGAGGTCTGGAATTTTGTTCCCTTGTGATATTTGTAATGTTTTAAAGTCATGTAAAGCACATCACATCAGGCAAGGGTGCTAATGTTAGTACACACACACACACAGTTATTGTTGTATACTTACATGAAATTTATTTCATGTAACTGTTATACACATTATTTTAACAAACATCTAATGCACTCTATATGAAAAGAGTTTAAATAGACAAAATTACTACATGAATTAACAGACTAACATACAAGATTTTATTCATTGTTCTCCCATCTTGAGCAGTAATTTTTATCGGGCTTATATATCCAAACAAGCTCTAACCTATCTGTGGTTAATCCAGCCACAACAACTACATTCTGTACCAAGAAAATTTTCATTCTGGACCTAGCGACCATACAGAAGTCTGATAACATACATCTGCTTGCGTTTTAATACCGGACTACTTTCATCGCTCACCCTCTTCCTAAGTCTCCTTTATTGTTTTCTAACACCTTGGCCTCAAAGTTCTTGAATAAGGCTTACCATTTTAACTTAGGTTGCACTGCACACGCATGACATGACTGGCACTGTGCAAGGTCATGGAAATAAAAACAGAAGGTGGCACCCTTGGGAAGTATATGTACCTTCCTATCATCTTCTTCTTTCATCTATCATTTATCACCTTCCTCTTTCATCTTCCTGAAGCAAGAAATTATCTTGGAAAAGTCCCTTCAAATTTAACTTCTGGTTTTTTGGTCTTTCAAGGATTACTGGGTAGTGCTGTCAGACCAGTGAGCTAATACCTTATGGAATCAGCACTCCACAGGATGATGCAAAAGGAGGTATTCATTATTAAATATTGACAGTCTATACAAAACAGAATCTAAGGAAAACAGAATCTATGCAAAAGGAGGTATTCGGTGTTAAATGTTGACAATCCATACAAAACAGAAACTTCTTTCTCCAGGAGAAAGAAGAACTCAGAATCAAAAGTTGTAATATACTTACAGGTGGCTGGCAAAACAGATACTGCCCCAAGGCACTGATTTCAGTGCATTAATTCTTGCTGGAAAGTGTGCAAGAGACCATAGAGTTTCTTTTCCTGGGAAAAACAAAAAAAAAAGTCAACATTTCGGGCAAATATCCCCACTCCAAATTATTAATATGATCATTTTTATAATTTTTTTAAATTTTATTTATTTATTTGACAGAGAGATAGAGAGAGAGCACAAGTTGGCAGAGTGGCAGGCAGAGGGAGAGGAAGAAGCCCAATGCAGGGCTCAATCCCAGACACAGGGATCATGACCCAAGTTGAAGGCAGCCACTCAATTGACTGAGACACCCTGGCACCCCCAATTTTATCAATAATTAGCATGATTTACCAATCAATATAGCATAGAGGCAAAAAGTTCAGGACACAAATTAGATTCCTGCTTCTTCTCTTCCCCTTGGGCAGGTTACTAATCTCTCTAAGCTTTAAGTTCCTCATCTGCAAAACAGAGGTGACAGTCATCATCTTTCACAGCAACGACTGAAAGGTAATGTTAAGAAGATACTTCAAGTGCCTGACTTATCGGAAGTACCCAACAAATAATCCATTAATTGATTATTATTGTGAAAAGTTACATTGAAAAACTTCTACTTACCAAGTGTAAAACTAATAGAGGGTATGTTTTTCAAGCTAGTTGGAAAGCAAGCAAACACACATGAAAAAGCAGAGAACAATCCAAAGTGATTTAATGTTTTTCAGTGTAATAGGATGTTAAATATGAAGTTCCTGTCATCCCAGAATTTTGGAAGATGTCCCAAAGGTTGCAAATATTAGTTGTCAGAATACCTATTCAGGATATGCTACAATTATGAAATCGATTTTGCGACCCCTTAAGATGATGTTCTGCCTCAAGAATTAGAAGAGAAGAGGAGACCAATCTCTAGACCTGAAAGATTCTAGAGAGACCAGCATACCGAATTCTTTGGAGAGAGCTGTCAGTGTTCTGTGCACGGATTCCACACATACATGGTGTGAGGAGCAGGTGGGGCTTCTCAGCACTTTGAAGGGATCAGTGACCCTCCTGCAGCATGTATTGTTGCTGGACGAAGCATGTGGCTCAACTGTTGTTTCTGTTGTAGGCAGTCTCTTCTCTGTCTTCAGGTTTGTACTGTTCTCTTTTTACTCTTGATGTTCTGAAGTTTCACTGGGACATGACTTGGTACAGATCTATTTTTTCTGTTCGAATGTGGAGTGCACTTTCAACCTGAATAAAGATTATAAAGATTTTTGACTCTCTTTCAATTCTGGAAAACTCTCAATCATTATCT
Organism: Mustela nigripes; assembly: GCF_022355385.1. Lineage (NCBI taxonomy): Eukaryota > Metazoa > Chordata > Mammalia > Carnivora > Mustelidae > Mustela > Mustela nigripes. Next base: position 39,312,598 of record NC_081564.1, on the reverse strand, counting down.
CTTTTAAGATCATTTTCCATCATTTTTATCTTGCTCTGGATTTCCTATTAAATACAATGGACTATCTCAATACATCCTCCATAACTTTTGACAGCTCTTTTATATTTTTACTTTTTTGTCTCTTTGTGCTACATTTTGGTGAAAGCCTCAGTACCATCTTCTAACCCACTACCTCAAAATGTCCAAAACTATAATGGTCATTTCCTAACATCACCATAACTACCTTACAAGTTATTTCTTCCCCATGTTCCTTATCTCAGTGGCTGGCATTACCATCTGTCAGAAATCCTGATTCCTTCTTCTCTGAGGCCTACCTTCTATTAATAATCCTCTATACTATTATCAGAGCGATTTTAAAAAATACAAATCTGATCATATTAATCCCATAAGTAAGGCAGATCAGTGGTATCCCACTAACCCTTCAGAAACATGGCTTAGAGGTCATTCAGGACATGGTCTCTGCTTACCTCTTAGGCCTCATATTTTTGCCATTTTCCCTTCACATTCTACCTTCCAGTTCTTCATTCACTCAATGTGTATTTTTTAATGTTTTGGGGATTTTTTAAAAGATTTTTTTTTATTTATTCATTTGAGAGAGACAGAGAGTACAAGTAGTGGGGAGGCAGAGGGGGAGTGAGAAACAGGCTCCTCGCTGAGCTGGGAGCCCGACATGGGGCTGGATCCCAGGACCTGAAGATCATGACCTGAGCCGAAGGCATATGCTTAACAATCTGAGCCACTCAGGCACCCCCAATATGTATTTTTACTTAGTGAGTGCCTGTAATGTGCTACTTACTGTTCTGGGCTTTGGGATACTCCAGTAAACAAAACAATCCCCTAAATTTTGTCTTCATAGAATTTAGTATGCAAAATAAGCACTAAACAAAAAAAAAAGTATGTTTTATGTCAGAGATAATAAATGCAGTAGAAAAGTAAAGTAAAGTAAAGCAAGAGAAGAGAATGCTGTAGGTGGAAAAAGAATGATGAAATCTTAAATGACCAGAGATGGCATTACTGAGATGGTGGCAAGTGAAGACTCAAGAGAGCTAAGGAAGAAAGCAATGAAAACATTAGAAGACCACTGAAATCAAAAGGAACAGCAAACACAAAGATGTTGAAAAGGAAAAATACCTCCTTCAAGAAATAGCCTGATCAATATGGCTGAGCAATTAGTGAAAGTTCATTCAGTCTGATGTTTTACGGGCTTAGAGGCATTTGGCTTTCACTGAGTTGAGACACCACTGGACGGTGTTGAGCAGAACAATGATATGATCTAATCTCTATTTTAGAAGGATGAGTCTATGGCTGTGGAGACTAGAATTTAGGGGGACATGGAAGTAAGGAGACCAGTTAGAAGGCTACTGCAAAATCCAGGCCTGATACCTATACTAGGATAGTAGCTGTAGGGGTGGTGGGACATAGTCAGATTGACATGTTTTGAAGGACTTAACCAATAGGTTTGGCTAACTGCTGTTCTAGACCCTGGAGATGGTTTGATTAAAAGATTGGATGAGAGTCAGAAAAGAAAAAGAAGTGACAAAGATGAGTAAAATATTTTTGGCCTGAGCAACTTAAAGGATGAAATTGCCATTAACCTAGATGGAGAAAATGTCAGGAAGAGCAGGTTTTACAGGTAAGGTTAGAAGATCAATTTGGGAGTCTGAAATTTTAGATGCCCAGTAAACCTCCTTGTGGAGATGTTAAGTGACTATATCGTAAGTCTAGAATCCAGAGCAGAGAGAGGTCTTGGCCAAGATTCATACTTGAGATTAATCAGTATCTCAGTAGTATTTTAAGCCATGAAAATGGATGAGATCAGTTAGGGAAGGAGTATTGACAGAAAAAAGAGGCAAACACTGAATCTTGAACTACTCTGAGGAATTGGGGAAATTAGGAGGAACTGGCAAAGGAAACTGAAGAGTAGCCATAAGGAATGTGCCATGAGGAACTAGGAAAACCAGGAGAGTGAGGCATCCTAGAAAAAAGAGGAAAAGTGTTTCAAAGGTGAGGGAGTGATCACCTTATCAAATCTGTTTGAAAACTGAGAATTGTCCATGATGACATGGAAGACAAGGTCATTTGGTGACCTTGATAAGTACATGGTCAGTGAAGTGCTTGGGAACAAAAGCCTTATTAAAGAGGGCTTAAGAGAGAATTGGAGGTAGGTGACTCTTACGGAGTTTTATAAAGGACAACAAAGAAATAGGACAATAGCTAGAGAAGGAAAGTACACCAGGAAGAGGGTTTTCTGTTATTATTGTTTTTGTTTGTAATATATTAATTTTCTATTGCTACTGTAACAAATTACCACAAATCTAGTGGTTTAAGACTATATAATTTAGTTATCTTACACTTCTACCATTAAAATTGCACCTTGGATCTCACTAGGCTAAAATGAAGGTGTCAGCAAGACTATGTTCCCTTCTAAAGGCTCTAGGGGAGAATCTGTTTTCTTGCTTTTCCAGCTATGATGTCACTCACATTGACATCTTCCTATTTTAAGGCCAGCTCATTAGCAACCTTAATTTCATCTGCAACTTTAATTCCCCTTTGCCATGTAACCTAACATATTCACAGGTTCTGGGGATTAGGACATGGACATCTTTGGGGAACCATGTTTCTATCTGCTACATATTGAATATATTACTGCATACCTATTGATGGGAATAATCCACAAGAGAGAAAGAGAGAAAACGTGGTGATGCAGGAGAAGGTAGAATCACTAGAGTAACAGGAGTTAGCAAATGGAAGAACTGGTTTCCATAGGAGCAAGGAGGGTACTTCCCCTATTTAACAGAAAAAAAGGGAGAAGACAACATATGGGGACAGATGCTGTTCAGTAGGTAGATGCAGTGGTGACAGCTTATGGGAGTGTCTGTTTTTTCTCAGTGACTTAGAAATAAGGTCCTCAATGGAGAACAAGGATGGGAGAAAAGGTATTGGAGGTACTAGGAAATAAAAGTTATAACATTGACATCTAAGAGAGCAGGAGCATCAAGATAACATCAAGGGCCCACTTGAGGTCTTTGGTCATTACTTAAATTGTGACCACTCAGTTTGTTTCCTCCAGTTGAGTAGACAAAGCATTGGTGTATTAGTTAAAGTAGAATAACTACTCTACAAACTCCAAACACTACCTTAACTCCAAACTCCAAACTCCAAACTGCCTTAACACAAACTAAAGTTGATATTTCTCTGAGAAATTTATATGGACTGTTTTGCCTAATGCCCACAATGGATGACAAAAGTAGATGCTATCATTATGCCCTTTTTCAGATTAGAAAACTAAAGGACTGACTGAAGTAAGCCTAAGCCATAATTTTTGCTTAAAGTATTGGTTTTATTTGGGAGTATTTAATAAAAAAATCTGCTTCACAAGATTAACTCAGCAAATATAAGTTGATTACTATATTCATTCATTAACAAATTATTATTAGTATCATTAAGCTATATATTTCAAAACAGTTTGTGATTTTGTATTTGTCTTTTAATCACTAGAGAAGCATTTCTTTAATTATCAGGGTCAGCTAAATTATTTTCTAGATAAATCTTATTTCTTCTCTTGGTTTGGTTTATTCATATTCTCTTTTCTTGAATCTTCTTTAGCATTTTAATTTTTCTAAGGAATTTTTTTTCCAAATTTATTAGTATGAAAATAATAACTTTTTCCAAATATTCTTTTTTAAAGATTTATGTATTTGAGAGAGAGAAAAGAGAGCACATGCAAGCAGGAGGAGGGGCAAAGGGAGACAGGTAGAGCGAATTCTCAAACAGGCTCCCTGCTGATCTGGGAGCTCAATGATCATGGGGCTCAATCCCTGGGACCCTGAGATCATGACCTGAGCCTAAACCAAGAGTCAGCAGCTTAACCGACTGAGCCAAACAGGCACCCCACCCCCCAAATATTCTTAATTCAATTCCACACTATTTCATTTATCTTGTATACCATTCCTGAATTTTAAAATAATTGCAATTAATTTTTAAAAGAATTCTTTATGTATAACTTTCTATACCCTTTTAATACACTTATTTGTAGCTTTGGAGCTTTAAAACTAATTTCCATAAAGATTAATTTAAAGGTCTTAACTTCATTTAAAAGAAAGGAGCTCCTCCTACTGTTTTCCTGGATTAATGCTAATTTGTTACATCCTAGTTTGTGTAGAAAGGATTAGAATTCCATTTATGTAGGCAAAACCAGAATGTAAGCCATGTCTCTCACCATTCAAAATTTTCTTACATGCGATAAAAATTTAAGTGATCACTAGGAAATTACCAACTTCGTCAGTAAATGCTAAAGGTTAATTCAGCCATGCTTCCCGTTGTTTGGGTAAGGAGTTTCCCTTCTTGAACCAAAGAGAGCACAGGATTGTAAAAGAAAATGTGGGGTTTGGGTTAGGCTATTTACCAGTTATGTGCATTTGAACAAATAACCAGTTACCAAATATTTACTGGCATTCATGGATAATTAGGCACTATCCTAGAAGTTAGGAATACACGAGTAAGAAATTCTGGCCCCAGTCCTTCCTTCTATCCTATTCCCTGACAAGCACAGAGACTATAGAGTTATAATCCTGGTTCTCTTATTATGCTTGGGGTAACACTGGCAAATCATTAAAGTATTTGAGCTTAGTTTTCTAATCTGTAAAATGAAGGTAATAATACCCACGTCACAGGGTTGTTGTAAGAACTAAATGATAAAAATGCTTTGGTAGAATACCAAGCACATAATAGTTATGTACTAATGTAAACTCCTTTTCTTTCTCCCTTTGGATTTCTCTGGACTCACAAAAAAGCCTCACCTCAAGGCAAGAGCAATAGTGTCCTTTTAAGAATTACAGTACCCCACAAGAATCAAGTACTATATACTCAGAGTTCCTGAAACATTAATGCAAGGTTTTCTCAACCTCAGTACTGACATTATGGGCCAAATAATGCTCTGCCGTGGGGGGCTATCCTGTACGTTGTGGAATGTTTAGCAGTATTCTTGGCCTCTCTGCACATGATGCCAGTAGCAGCTCCCTGGATGTGAAAATCAAAAATGTCTCCAGACAGGGATGCCTGGGTGGCTCAGTTGGTTAAGCAGCTGCCTTCGGCTCGGGTCATGATCCCAGCATCCTGGGATCGAGTCCCGCATCGGGCTCCTTGCTCCGCAGGGAGCCTGCTTCTCCCTCTGACTGTCTTCCACTCTGTCTGCCTGTGCTCGCTCTTGCTCGCTCTCTCTCTGACAAATAAATAAACAAAATCTTTAAAAAAAAAAAAAATGTCTCCAGACATTGCCAAATATTCCCTTAGGGGAAAAAGTTGCCCCTGGTTGAGAACCTCTGCATTAGTGGATCATAAACTCACAAGTAGTGGGTCTTAAGGAGCATTTTTAAAAAGTTAAAGGACATAAAATTGACACAGAATAGAAAACATCATAGGTACTCAAATACTGCTTAGTGATATAAATCTTTTTTTTTAGAAAAAAAAATATTTTTAGAAAAAAAATAAAGATTTTATGTGTTTATTTGAGAGAGAAGGCACAAGCAGGGGGATTGGCAGAGGGAGGGGGAGAAGCAGGCTTCCCACTAAGCAGGGAACCCGATGCAGGGCTCGATCTCAGGACCCTGAGATCATGACCTGAACCAAACAGAAACACTTAATCAACTGAGCCACACAGGTGCCAGTGATACAAATTTCTTAGACACTGAGTTTCAATCAAAAGTTTGAAAGCCACTGTTCTGTACTTAAGACTTCTCACATCAACTATCTCGTTTAATCAGAAAACTCTATAAAACTGGCAGGACGGATGTTATTCCCATTTTACAAATCAGAAAATTGGGGCTCAGAGCAGCTGAGGGACCCACCCTCAGTGTTACCGAGTAGGCTAAAGGAAAGATATGAAGAACCCAAGTCTCTAAACTTCTAGTAATAAGGTAAAAAGGAGATTGTTACCTGAGGGCAAAGGTCTCCTGTGAGGTTCAGAACAGAGATATCATAGAGTCATAGGTCTTTGGCAGTGGGTCCAATCATTAAAACTAGGTATCAGTACACTAGATGGAAATTTGAAAAACATTTTATTAAGATTTTTATTTTCCACACTGGCTTGTTAACCTTTAAATACCCAGAGTTACTTATGGAATGAATAAATGAATGAATGGACACTGACCACACCATTCCTGTTCATCTTCAATCAGCCAGTTCTACTGATCACCTTCAGACAATCAAGCATGCTCCTCCATTTGCTTGGAATCTCTCCTTTCCTTTCCTACTGATTTTTTTTTAACTTTTACTTTTTATTTTCTTTTTTATTTTATTTTATTTTTTTAAGTAAGCTCTATGCTCAACATGGGGCTGGAACTCTTAACCCCAGATCAAGAGTCACATGCTCTGGAGACTGAGCCAGCCAGGTGCCCTTCCCCATTGACTTTTAGAATCAGTTCTTTAATAGTCCTTTAGGGGCCACCTTCCACAAATCCCCAGACAGGTTTATTTCCTTCTCTGTGTTCCTTCTAAAGGCCTGACTTAATTGCACTGCAATGATCTGTTTTACAACTGTTCCCTGATACTCCCTGTGCATTTGCAACCCTTTCTGCTCCCTCTCCCTCCATCCCAGAGGTAGCAACTATGCCCTAGTTCAAATAGCGTAAACCATAATACCCACCACACTGCTTGGAAATGCATTTGCTGTGTAATACCTGTTGACTAATTAGAAAGAAATTAGACAAACCAAGCATATCTGACAATATAGAAGCAAAGAATCCTGCTACTTTTTGAACTGAGAACACTGAACTACCCATTTCATTGTGGATTAAAGATATGGACAGCATTTGAAAGGCTCCTGCTCTCAGTGGTGGTCTGTGGAGGTGTGAGTACACTGCAGGGTGCTCACACTGCTGCCCAAGTCAAACTCCAAAACCAAACTACGGCTCCCTACCACCAAGCCATCTGGAGTTGGCCCTGTCACTGTGTAAGTCTTAGGCCCTAAGCTGTCTAGTTCTGCATCCCCACAGAGTAAAATTAACTTAGACCCCAGTTAAATAGATGGCTTCACAGGACTTGCTCTAGAAGATTCTGAATCATTAGGTTGGAGGTAAGGCACCAGTATTTTGTATTTTTAACCAGCACAACAAGTTATTCTTATTATCAAGGCAGTGCACGAAACTAATCATCTTTGTGTCACTCACACTATAGAATTAGGGCATTTATTTTTCAGTGATTTTACCTCAATGTTAACTTTGAAATATGCCACTGGTTAACAGATAAAATGTTCCTGGTGTCCTCGAACCTATAGTTAATATTTAGAATAGATTATTCAGCAGCTTTTACCTTCCTTTTCAGCAGGGTGATTCAAGTGTGAGGCAAGAGCCATAGGCCACCCCAAGTCTGAACTGTTCTCGCCCCATGACCCATATTAGGCACTGGAACTTAATTAGTGCTGAGGTGATCTCAGCGTTACCGGATCCAATTCACTCCTGTCACAGATGAGCTCAGAAGAGCTGAGGTGACCGGCACCAGTCTTCCTCACCAGACTTGGACGGAAAAGGACAGAACTGGGGAGGGCTTTCCTTTAATAAGATGCATTGTTAGAAGCTGCCCAAGGAAAGGAGAGCTAAGAAAGAGGCCCGACTTTTTACTCCTATTTTCACCAAGCCACAAGTCTGCATCACAGTGAGAAGTAGGGGCAAGATTCAATTAGCTCTTGCCGGTCATCGGTCTTCCTTCCTAGTCAGATCCAGTCTTTCCTTGTTAACCGGGGCGCTTGTGGGAAAAATACCAGCCCACGTTTTTGAAGAAGGAAGAATTCTTCATCACTCGTGACCTCACGAAATCCGTCAGGGCCGAAAAAAGATAGTGACCGCTTGGCTGGGCCCTGGGGACTTCCGAAGGTTTGCTCCAGCGTAGGAGGGGTGGGACTCTTCCAAAGACAGCACAGTAGGCAGAGATTAAGCCTCCCACCCGAAAGCCTCACAGGCCAAGACGCAGACCGAGAGCGAGCCCCGCGCGCACGCGCACGCGCACGACCCGCCCGCGCCTGGGGCCTGGCGCTCGAGAGCCGCGCGGGGGCGGATCACGTGGGCCCGCAGCCCTCTCTGCGATGTCCCTAAAAGGACTTGGGCTAACGGGCCCCGCCCCTGGCCGTGCTCTGGAATGTGCCGGGAGGCCGACCTACAGGACAGGCTCACCCATTTGCCAACAGGAAAGGGGGAAAGAAAAGCTTACCTTGTAAGAGGAGGTATAAAAAGACAAAAACTCAGTCGAACCGTTACACGAACCATTACAGAATACTCTGTGTTCGGAGTCTCCCGCTTCATACACCTTCCCGTGCACTCATTCAAAACTGCACCCTTCCAGCACACTGGGGACTCCCCCCACCCGTCCCCTTTCTATTAAGTCAAGCCCACTCTGTCGGCCGACAATGGTGACTGGGCTCCCTTCCGGTTTGCTGAGCGGAGGCCGGAAGTATTGGTTTTAGGGGGTCTGGGAGTAGAAGAGTGTTGATAGCAGCAGCCAGGGCAGCGAGGGGGTTACCCAAGTGCTCGGATTCTCGCGGCTGTGCAGGGTGAGTGGTGCTCGCGACCCGGCGCGTGAGGCCCATCCCGGGGACCCATCTCCGCGGGGCGGCTGGGTGGGCAGCGGCTTGGCGGCGGGCCGCCAGCGCCGGGAGCGCACCTGGGCAGGTGTACTGGCGGGTTCCCTGGTTCCGGGCTCAACGGCGAGCTCCGGGATCGAAGTCACGCCCGGAAGTACCGAGGCGCGAACTTTGTCCCTTTGCCCAAACTTGGAGCTCAGCAAGTGTGACTTAGCTCGCTGGCGCCGCGAACTCCGGCGACAGCCGGGCCTGCGAAACCCGAGTCCTGCGGCGCTGACTCCAGCACTAAGTTTAGTTTCTAACGTAAACTTGCCCGATTCAGGAGAGTTTGCGCAAAATCCGAAGCCCAGTGTCCCCCATGCTGCAGCTGTTGTTGCAGCTGTGTGGCCACGTTTAGTAGGAATAACCAACTCAAATTAGCAATTTCCTCAGCTCAGCATTCACTTCTATGATTAGAACTTTTCTTAAGTTATATTTTACCAAGGGGTTATCGGTGTAGTTTGCAGCTTGAGAAAATTCCAAAATGCAACACCAAATTCCTTTTGGATGGAGACTTTGGGTTATGTCAGTTTACCGAAATATTTCCTTTTACAGTAGTTGAGTAGGTATATGAAAGAATATATTTCTAAACAGAACTTGGGAACAGAAATAAGGGTTCAGTTGAGATTTTAAGTTAAATGCGAAATGTTTTATATCTGAAGACGAAAGGAGAGAGTATTTCTTAAAATAACTACTGTCTGTTTTATGTTTTGGAAGGCTTTTGGTAAAACTTAATCAGAAAAGCTTTCCATTTTCAAGAGTGAGGCTTTACTGGCAAGCAAACCCTGACAACTTTAATTGCCATTGTCGAACGCTAAGAACTTTGGGTGTGGCAGTCTGAGATCTAATCCTACCTTCAACCGGAAGTTGGCGTAGGAAGTGAAAACTTGGTTCATTTGGAAAGGAAGCACCAGCCTGAAAATGTATTTTTTTTAAACTGCGGTTGGCTCCAAAAAATCACATGCTTAGCTTGAGGATAAAGTACATTGATTAAATGAAACAGGAGATTTGGTCTGGATACTACGTGCTGTCACACTAGGAAGTGTTTTTGTTTGTTTTGTTTTCTTTTTAAGTAGGCTCCAGGCCCAGGGTGGAACCCCTCCAGGGCTTGAACTCAAGACCCTGAGATTGAGACCTGAGCTGAAATCAAGAGTCAGACACTTACTTAATTGACTGAGCCACCCAGGCGCGCCACTAGGAAGTGTTTTCTAAGATGGGTGTTTTCCTTGAAGAATGTATATTTTCCTAGAATACGATCAGTTTGGGTGTCTGTTCTGTAGGGAGAAAAACCTCTAGATTATTTTACATTTATTAGCACATCATAAATGTTACATTCTAGGATTATAACTAGAGTAATCTTAATATTAGTATGGATCAATACCAATTTATAAATGAAACCATAGTATGTAGAGAGGCTGAAAAATGTTCCGGTTTCCCTAGATGTGTTGGAAAAGCCTCTTCTACCACTTTATCTATTGTAACATCTTCCTTATGTGATTTTTATTCCTCCTTTTGTCATAACCCTGAATTGAGTCTCTTCCTATTTGATCAAACTAAAATACACACACACACACAAATACATTGTTCCGACATTTACCTCTCCTGATTTAAAACAAGGTTAGGGGCACCTGGGTGGCCCAGTGAGTTAAGCCTCTGCCTTGGTCTCAGGTCACTATTTCAGGGCCCTGGGATCGAGCCCCACATTGGGCTCTCTGCTCAGGGAGGAGCCTGCTTCCCCCTCTCTCTGCCTGCCCCTCTACCTACTTGTGATCTCTCTCTGTCAAATAAATAAATAAAATCTTAAAGAAAAATAAATAAAACAAGATTATACTCCTGTAAATCTGTAAACTGAATCTTCTTGACCACCACTGTTTCATTCACTTTCTTGTGCATCTGAAATTCTTTAATATTTCATAGACACCTGTACTGAAAGTTTCCCTGCTTTAAAGTTTCATACAACAAATGCGCCTTCACGCCAAAGATCTTTCATTAAGTGCTTCAAAAATAGACTCCAGGCTCTTACTTACAATGAGTGAGAGTACTCTTAACTTGAAAATCTCAGATGCCTACATCTTCCCGTCCTATATAAAGAATGCTTACATTGATCCAGAAGCGAGATTGTGGTTTCATATGGTAGTTCTGTTTTTAATTTTTGGGGGAATCTTGATACTCCATGGTGGCTGTACCAATTTACAGTCCCACCAATAGTTGTATAAATGTTCCTTGTCAACAACAACAACAACAAAAAAAGAATGCTTACATTGATGCATGAAGTATTTTCAATGTTTCTTACCTTAACTTTCTAAACTTCTGTGGGAGTTGTGCATTTGCTGAAGGCTTGTTACATGAGGAGGGTTAGTCTCACTCGTTTGGGGAAAGTAAAAGTGGATAACGAACTAGAATCATACCGAAGGGAAGACAGTGATAATATCATAAGTGATCTGCTCTTTGGGATTATAGCACTGTCACTTATTTGGGTCCCTCTACGTCAGTGTTTATTCCACCCATATATTTTTTTTTAAGATTTTATTTATTCGAGATAGAGTGAGTGAGCAAGAAAGAAAGTACATGCATGTACATGAAGGGTGTGGGGAGAGGCCAGAGGGAGAGGGAGAAGCAGGCTCCCCACTGAGCAGGGAACCCTATGTGGGACTCAGTTCAGGACCCTGGGATCATGACCTGAGCCGAAGACAGATGCTTAACTAGCTTAGCCACCCAGGCACCCCTCCACCCATACTTTTAGTTTGGTAGGGAAAAAACCCCACACTTCCCTTTAGAGCAACTTACTGTGAAGCTGAACTGCCTATTGCTGGAAGGCTCCTGGTTTCTGTGGAAGATAAACTCATACACAAGAACACAATCTCCTTGGGGAAAAAAAAAAGGCCCAGGTAGTAACTTGCCTAACATTATACTACCAGTTTTGGTAGAATTAACTACCTTAATTTGTTAGAATTAAAACTATTATCTGAATCTCTTAATTCTAAGAATGTCTTGCAGCTCTTAAATGGTACAAGGTTTTTCAAGGTCTTTCCCCACTTCCTCAATCTTTTAGAAAAAAGATCTTTCTCAGCTTACAGTATTTGATAATCATTTACCACTTTTATTTTTCATTATTGTCACACATTATTTTAACTTAAGAGTCCTGTTTCAGGAATGAAAACTGTGAATCATATCATAAGTTTAACCAATCATTTAATTTCTTTAGAGTTGCTTCCCCAACTAGATTTCAAGCTTCTTGAAGATAGGACACTTCCTTACATTTCTTAATTCTTAAGTAGTGTTTAACACTATTGATACTTGATGTACACTGATGTCATTAAATGATCATATTAAAGACTAATGATTAAGTATTGATTGAGCTAAAGAAAAGTTCTTCGTGAGACAAAGTGATGACCAAAAAAAAAACCCCAAAAAACCTTTATAATTTTTACAAACTATTTTACAATGAAATACAGATTTAAATAACGTATGATTAAAAGAAAGACTAATGGGGGCGCCTGGGTGGCTCAGAGGGTTAAGCCCCTCCTTTTAGCTCGGGTCATGATCCCAGGGTCCGGGGCTTTGCTCCGCAGGGAGCCTGCTTCCCTTCCTCTCTCTCTGCTGCCTCTCTGCCTATTTGTGATCTCTGTCTGTCAAGTAAATAAATAAAATCTTTTAAAAAGAAAAATAAAATAAATAAAAGAATGACTAATGGGAAATACTTTAAAATTAAAACAAATATATATAACTTTATACTGCAAACTAAGTGTTTTTAAAAGGTACCTAGAGGTTGCCCACCAAATTTAATATTACGAGGTTTTATAGTTTTAAAAAATCTGCCAACCATTTGACCTATGATTTTCATCAGTTTCTTTGTTCTTAAAATAGCTGGCATTCCTGCCTCATGAGGGGAAGACAGTGTTGTCAAAACAGACTATTTTTAAAGACATGCTTTGGTTTGCAAAGACATGGCATGCCTAAAATACTAAAAAGGTGGACTGGTCAATCTGTGTCACTCATTGGGTCTCAGACACTCGCCCAAGTCCTTGAGTACAGTTAAGAGATGGAGGAATAATATGCACTGTAATTCTTTGTAGTTTTTGCAAGTACATTTAGAATAGAGGGAAAAATTACAGCCCTGTGTAGTTTAGATAATAATGGTATTCACTACCCCAAAAGGTGTTGCAGAATAATAAACATTCGAGAATGGTGCAGATAAATTATGACAGGCAGCCTCCCAAATTGTGATTAAAGAAACCTTGTTAATTGGGGAGGAGTGTATATCATAACTTCTGTGTTGGGTAGGGTATATCTTACCAACAACCACATTCCAGTGTATCACCGAGTGCTCTGTTGGACAGCCTGGAATTTGTGACTCTCCTTTGTGGAATTTCCTACTAAAATCTGAGAACAGATTTAGCTTTAAAAAAAAAAATCTGAAGCAGAGCTTTTCTAATTATTTCTATAATTGAATTTAGTCTGGGTGATGTGGTATCATCAAAGAAGAATGTAAGAAATAACTTTAAGCTCATAGGAACCATTGTATTCTGAGGTCACTGTGCAGTGCTGAGATCTAGGTAGTACTTCATTCTTTGCAGTCCACAGATTTATTTTTAGAGCAAGGGCATAGTGTTTTGCTACATCATAGCTAAATGTTGTTTTCAGAACGTAAGCTTTAAAATTATTGTCCTGGTCAGAGAGTGAAATCAGGAGTGCCTATTTTAGGCCTGCTTGGAAGAATATAACTCAATACAGTGGCCTAGTCTTGCTGGTAGAGGTTTTGCAGACTACCATTGTCACCCCGGCTCTGAAGGATGGTACGGTAAAATTTTGTTATCTGACAGCTATGTGGCTTTTCATTCCAAGCGAATTTTTGTAGTCTTTTAAAGATTGAGTGTTGAAAGGAAAATTGCCTTTTCAATTTTAGGTATTATTAGGCTTTTTTTTTTTTTTTTTTAAACTTAAATTTTACGGGGATAAATTTGGAACAAAGTTCGCTTCCATAGCTCTTAAAATGCTTTCTAAAACTTCTTTAAAAGAACTAAATAGCTTTTAAAACTGTTGTGCTATGATTTTTGTCTAGAGAATGTAGTCACCTCAAGTGATTTAGCTTGGCTCTGTGCAAGAAATTGGTTTGGATAGAGCAGAAATAAATTATAGGTGAATTCATAGTTTTTTATACTTTTCAGTTAGCTTTTCAACAAATACGTTTTTAAAACTACTTGGATTCCAGAAGCGAGGGTACAGTTAAAATTGTTAGTTGCAAGTGGAAGAATGCTATTTGACAGTGGAGATTAAGAGATGAAGATCTATTCCATCAATTAGTCTTCCTTCATACTTTTCTGTCTACCTTAGAGTGAGACACCTAGTTTAGGCTAGGGCTGCAGGATAGACTTGCTGAAGATGAATTAGTATTCCCTTGTACTGCCATAACACTGGAGTATAGAACCAGTTCTATTTCCCCAGGGTACCTCTATTTTGCTTCTTGTTTTCTCTATTGCTATTAAACCAGTAGATTTGGTTATCAGTACTTTATCTGGCTATCCAGCAGTATGGGAGACATAAAATCTTGTTCATAGGCTCTGAGCTTTGAATTTATGTTGGTTTTAGTCTGGAATTCGAAGTTAGTGACAGGCTGTTGATTAGATGTCGTGACTACTAAGGATGAGCAAAATGAAAACATGAGTCTGGCTTTTCTCTTTTTAGTTTGGTTTTGTAAGTAATAGTATTGATTAGTTGAGTGAGTCTTTTTGCTAAGTGGTACTATTCTGCTGAGTAGTTCTTAGGTACATCTCTAAGTAGCTCAGACATGTCAGGAAGTTTTATTCAGTTTACTTTCTGCTAATCTTTATTTTTTTTTCTTTTTGCATTTCCCTTCCTAATTAGGATTTAAACGCCACCATGTCGAGCAAAAGGGCAAAGACCAAGACCACCAAGAAGCGCCCCCAGCGCGCAACATCCAATGTATTTGCCATGTTTGATCAGTCACAGATTCAGGAATTCAAAGAGGCCTTCAACATGATTGATCAGAACAGAGATGGTTTCATTGACAAGGAAGATTTGCATGATATGCTTGCTTCCTTAGGTAATGATCAGTTTTAATATTAAAGACTAAATAGAATTTCTATAATGCCTGTGAAACCAATCTAATAATGTTGTAGTTTACCAAGATTGAAAGTCTGGAACAGTGTTCCCCAAAGTGTGGTCCTTGGACCACCTGCAAATTTCTGGCTGTCTCAGGATTGAGCTGGGGGCCAGTGTTTTATATGTGTGTGTTGTAAACACTGGTATTATGAGAGCAACAGTATTATTCCTCCTAACATCCCAGTGGAATAGCATACAATTTCTAGACTCTTAATACAGGCCTTATTCATTGAGAAGACTTTTCCCCAAAGTTTTACTATTGTGAATACAAACAGCAAAGCGTATAAATGATAATCTCTCATGTCAAAATGTTCAGTATGTTGAATACTTGGTGCATTTTGTGATGTAATTAAAATTATGACCCTCCTTTTTATTTAGGAAAAAATCCAACTGATGAGTATCTGGATGCCATGATGAATGAGGCTCCTGGGCCCATAAATTTTACCATGTTTCTCACTATGTTTGGTGAAAAGTTAAATGGCACAGATCCGGAAGATGTCATCAGAAATGCTTTCGCTTGCTTTGATGAAGAAGCAACTGGTAAGTCTGAGGTAACCTTTAATTACCAAGTGATTTAATTTTTCGTTGTGGTAACTAAAACATATAATAACTTGAACTATGATGACATAATATCCTCAGGTTTATACCATACCTGTTTTAGGGACAGGCTTTTCCTGTGGCATGTTAATCACTCATTTTACTGCCTCTACCCCTAAATATTTAATTTACAGTTTAATAGGTGCATTTGGAACTTCTCTAGGAAACTTATGTTACCCTTTTACTATAATAACTCCACAAGGGTTAGTCTCTCTGTAATTGTGTTGAATGAATAACTTTCACCAGAGCAATCTTGGAAAAAGTTTGAATTGCAATAGGCCATGACCCTAGTACAGTCCTATATTTATCAGGTACCTCTCAGCCCTCAGGTTGTTTACATCTAGTTATCTAAACTTTTTGCTCTAGAATCAGTCTCTCTGGTTTCATATGCTGGTTTCTATATGATAGCTGTGTGATTTGGGGCAAATTACTTAACTCTAAGCCTCTGTTTTTATAACTACAAAATGGGCAGTAATATTACCTACCTCATAGGGTTCTTGTATGGATGAAATGAGGAAGTGAGATAATTTATATATGAAGTGCTTAGCGTACTGCTGGCATAGAATTAACTCTTTAAAAACCCCAAAAGTTAGGGGTGGCTCAGTGGGTTAAAGCCTCTGCCTTTGGCTCAGGTCGTGATCTCAGGGTCCTGGGATCGAGCCCCACATCGGGCTTTCTGCTAAGCAGGGAGCCTGCTTCCTCCTCTCTCTCTCTCCCTGCCTCTCTGCCTACTGTGGTCTCTGTCTGCCAAATAAATAAATAAAATCTTAAAAGAAAAAAAAAGTTAACTATATAAATGCTTGATCCTTTGGCAGAAGTGCATGTAAGGGATACGTAAAGGAGTAACTCACATTGCATCTTTTTTGAGAAGGGAGCCACACCCTTTAGTTGCATATCACTTGAACTATTTTATTTTAGCTTATTTTATTTTAGAGAGGAAGAGGGAAAAAGAGGGGTTGTGGGGAGGGCAAAGAGAGAGGGAGAGAGAAAATCTCAAGCAGGCTCCATGCCTAGTGCGGAGCTGGATGTGGGACCCGATCCATGACCCTGAGATCATGACCTGAGCCAGAATCAAGAGGTGAACTCTTAACCAACTGAGTCACCCAGGCGCCCCTACTTGAACTATCTGAAATAGTCCAAGTGCAGTCTGCTGTTGGAAGCATGGTCTCCACACACAGTATGGCCTTATCAGGCCTATTCAGGTATACCATCCTTGACTATTGTATTATCTTCCCAACTTCTAAGCTCTTCTATGCATTGTTGTCCTAACTTCTCTCCACCATTGCTGCTTCTGTGCCTTCCTCATACCTCCTTCTCTTCCCTCTTAAAACTCAAATTCTGAACAGTCATACTGGAAAGGATTGGGTGTGGGGAGGGAAAGGCAGAGGAAACTTACTTTTTTTCCTCCTAAAGGCACTTCTGTATTGATTGAGTTTTTGACTGTGAGCAGTTGTTACTTTTTTAATGGAAGGGAATAAAGCCATAAAAGAGTAAAATGTCTTTACCTATTCAAACTCATCTCAATGATCACATTCTTTATAGAGTCTTACTTATGTTTTTATACTGTTTTCTCCTGGTCCCAAGAAAACTTGAAGCCTCTCCTTTCGTTTTACATCTGAAGTATTTTATTATCTCTCTTCCTGACCTTCTATTTTAGTTGTGTACTTAATCCCAATCATCACAGTCTCTCCACACTCAGAGCAATGGCTGTCTTCAACAGTGTTAGGTTCCCATCTTTGTAACCTCTTTTAGCACCTACCACACCTCCTCACAAATAGTCAACGGTAGGTTTATGTGATAGTTGAATGACATGGTTGGAGATGAGGATTTATTTCTATAAGCTAGAAGTCTAACATTTGAGAAACATTTTTAAATGTAGAGTGGAATTAGCAAAAACCCTGTAAGTTTAGAGTTTCTTTTGTGAATGGACCTTCTTAAAACTCATTTTATAGGAATATATTGTCGACGTTTTAGCTTAATTTCACATACAAGAATATTATCAGATTTTTCTTTTTACGTTACAGATTTCAAAAATCTCTGTATGGTCATTTGTCAACTTTGTGTTAGTACATTAGCGGTTTTCCATCATGATGTGAATTACCTGGGAAGCCTTTTAAAAATATCAATGCCGTGGGGTGCCTGGCTGGAAAAGTGTGCAACTCGTGATCTCCAGTTCATGAGTTTGAGCCCCATGGGTGTAGAGATTACTTAAAAATAAAGTCTTTAAAAAAAAAAAAAAAAAATCAGTGCCAGATAATAAATCAAGAGTGGCATCTGGACTTTTTTTTTGAAGCTCCCTAGGTGATTCTGATGTATAATCCAATCTTATGTATTACAAATCCAGAGTAAAAAGCACATCTTTTGACTCAGCATTCCACATTCCCAAATCCTAGCCCAGTGTCTGCAACAGTTAATGCTCAGATATATGCTCAGATGTTTTTACACACTCAGGGCCTGGCTGTATTTGTTATAAAGTTTAAATTAGATGTGTAAAAAAGAAAAAAAAATTAAAAATCTCTTTGTACATATTAAAAAAACCAAAAACCTACAGTCAGAGATAAAATGAAATGCCTGAAGTAACATAACTTGTTAAAACTGGACCTCAAGGCACCTGGCTGGCTCAGTGAGTAAAGCATGTGACTCTTCATCTCAGGATGTAAATTGGAGCCCCACCTGGGATATAGAGATTACTTAAAAATAAAATCTTGAAAACAAAGAATTGGACCTCAAGACTGCAGTATTCTTTCTACTGAAGCACTTTATTGATGTTTATGATAATGGTATTCAGTGTTGCTTGCTTACAGAGTAAGTGTGGCCAGGGGTGCCCCACATTGGCCGTAGAGCTTACTTTAAGGAAAGAAAAGAAAAAAAAAGACTAACTGTAAACATTCATGCTACTTTAAGGAACCCTGAGGCTTAGATTCCTTAATCGTACTTTATTGTTTAGGCGCTATTACGAAGATTGGGGACAGAAGTAGATAGAGCAGAGCAGGATGATCGAGCTAGGCAGCTGTCTGCTGAGGCTGGCTTAAGCATGTGAAGAGCCCATATTTCTTATATTTGCATGTTTATAGTTCTTAACATGAACTGTACACTTGCTCAAGTGTAGATGTTCCTTGTAAACCTCGGAGAAGTATGTATTCTGATCCCCAGTTCTTTCTTCTTTAGGCACCATCCAGGAAGATTACCTGAGAGAGCTGCTGACAACCATGGGAGATCGGTTTACAGACGAGGAGGTGGATGAGCTGTACAGAGAAGCGCCTATCGACAAAAAGGGAAATTTCAATTATATTGAGTTCACGCGCATCCTTAAACATGGAGCAAAAGACAAAGATGACTGAAAAGAACTTCAGATTCCAGCCAAACGTTCCTTGTTGCCACTTTGGGTATTTCTGAGACTTTCTCTTAGAGTCTGTTGCATGCCCTGAGCTTTGCAGCTTTTGCCTTTCTTGTTGTATTTATTCTCAGCCATTTTGGGCACATGCATCTCTATAATCAGACTGGAAATGGGGTTTTTTATGATTTTCAGAATAGAAAAAGGGCAATTTAACTTACCAGCCCCCCAAAATAACTGCAGTCCAAACAGAGTCAGTATATTTTTTCAGAGAAAGTTATTCACTCAATTTTTTCTGAACCATAATTAAACTTTATGATAAAAAACTTAACTTGTTTAAAACTTATTTACCAAAATCAGCTTTTTTGTTTAGTTGTATCTTCTAAGGAAGGGTAAATGAGACAAATCCTAGAAAATGATATGGTTGTTAGACCTCTCCATTATTCCTTCCAGTTTCCCTAACAATCCTCTCTCTACTATATATTCCTCCCCCTCCCAAAGAAATACAGTTTTAACTGCCTTAATCGGGGTTCCTGTACTTTGTCTTTCAGTTTTAAAAATAATTTTCTATAGAATTTGCATAGACATGCTAGCTTTGGTAGCTTTAAACCCTAAAGTTTAACATACCTGTCAACATCCCTCCTTATCTGTTCTAAGCTTTTGTGCATTACTTGATGTCATTTAAAATTAGACCAGGCCACTGAGTATAATTTTAATTTGTCCTAATTTTTAAACTATTTTAGGCCCAAAAGTTTCTATGGAATGTTTCTTACCAAAAAATTCTTTTGTATTGTATTTCAAAATATTGGAAATACAATCCAGTATTTTTTATTGCATGTAGTTTCTTTTTTAATACAGTGGTCCCTCTTGAAATACCACGTTTGTTTATGCAGAGAGTCACCATGAGGCCATGTATGAATTTTGGACATTCCTGACCTGCCCACAATCAAAACAGCTGAAGCTACATGCCTGGGAAAGTGAGATCATTATTTCAGCCCTAAAAATAACTTCTGCTATTTGCAGAAATGCAGGACTGTTTCAGAGTTAATCAGGAAGTGATAGAGTTTCATTTGCTTTAGGCTTCAAAAATCTAACTTTAAAATATTCATAAATTTTAAAAGGTCCTTGAAATATTGTAAGAAAAAGCTGGCTGAGAAGGGTTGATGGCCTACAAAAATGAGTAATTGACAATTACTCTAACAACTTTATGTTTTATGCTACTATTAACAAGACTATCCTTGGACAAAGCCATTACCTCATTCAATAAACAATTACTGAATGCCTTCAAGGCAGCAGACCTTTGCACTCAACAGGATAGGTGAGCTAGATCCTTTAATCTGGTGTGGCCAACTTTATAGAACAGAAGTAGAAAGACCAGTAACAAGACTGTTTCTGCACCCTTCAAGATTAGAATCTTAGCACCTCCCTTAACTCGCTGCCTTTTATGTGTTTCTGAATTTCATTCAGTGAGTTAAGCAAAATATATTTTTCCTAGGCTCATAGCCATGATGCCAAAATCTTGTTTGTTGAATTTCCATTTCAACTGAAAACATGGGTCACTTCTGTTTTTAATAAATTTCCAAATAACATTGTTTCCACTACAGAAACAATGTGGTCTCATCTACTAAAATGTGCTCTTGCAGTATCCCCTTCATTTCAAATAACTGCTCAAAGAATCAGCTTCCATTAGGAATAGTGAATGGTCTCCCATGCATGAAATAAGTCTCCTAATATGGTAACAGCATTCTCTACACAGTAACTAGGTTTTACTTAAGTAAAGACAATTGCCAAGAAAGACTAAAGCATCTAACTCCAACATGGATTTGACTAAAAAACCAGTCTCCATGAAGAAAGTCCTACATTCCAAAGTTCTCATGAACCCAGCCTACTGCAGTAGCGTCCCTTATCCACCTGCTTATGATTATATTATCACTGGACTCCAGGGTCCAAGTTGAAGTCAGTCAAGGAGCGTAGAACTCAAGAGCAGGAAGTGATGAGTGCTACTAGGAGGAAAAAGGAGAAAGCCAAATCATATGAGAGTAGTAAAATCATATTCTGAAAAGGAAAGGCAATCATTTCATAAGTATGAAGGAAAAAAGGACACAAGAGGTGTAACACCTAGGTTAGGGATGTGCAGAAGAGTTGTAAGAAAGATCAGATAGATGATAAAAGGACTTGAAGAGGTAGAGCCACAAAAACAGTATTGTGGAAATCAAGTGAATCGTTTTAAGAGGTTAATCAACAGTGTTAAATCATAGAAAAGCTGAGTATATGATAAAATTTAAATGGAGCCACGAGATTTGACAAGTCATTGGTCACCTTTGCTAGCTCTATTAGGTAGAGGTGGTTGTTTTGTTTTGTTTCTTTGTTCTTTTAATACTTGATTGATCTGAGAGGCAGAACATAAGCAGGGGAGGGGCAGAGGGAGTGGGAGAAACAGGCTACAGGCTCCTGCTGAGCTGGGAGCCCAATGCAGGGCTCAATCCCAGGACCCTGAGATCATCACCTGAGCTGAAAGCAAATGCTTAACTGACAGCCACCCAGGTGTCCCTAGGTAGAGTTTTGAATGCAGGATCCATAGTGCAGCATGAAATGGCGGACAGTGCCTAAGTTTAGGGATCAAGCCAATCTGCATTTTAATCCCATTTTTTCTACATGGCTTCATAACCTTAAATAAATTAAATTCCCTGGACCCCTATTCATTTGTAAAATGGAAGAAATGCTATTGGTTCATAATAGGAACATAATGTATTAATATATGAAGTAGTACTTTTTGTGACTAAGAGCAATATGGGACCAGACTTGATTGAGTGAATTTCACCTGTTACTTCATGCTAGCTTTGTATCCTTGGGCAGGTCATTCTTCAGTTTCATCACCTATATAACAGGGATGATAACCTCCCAAGTGTGCTGTGAAAATGAGAAACACTAAAGCACAGAGTAGGTATTCAAAAATTATTGTTTTGTTTACCAGTGGAGGTTCTGAAGCATGGCAATGAAGAGAAGCTTAAAGAAACGGCAAGATCGAAGGGCTCATCTTTAGAGATTCAAACCTGTCTTTAGACGGAGATGTAGAGGAAACAATCAGTGACACAAAAATGAATCATATCCAGGAGACAGGAAGGAATAGAACCTAGATCACATGTTGTAGGATTATCCTTTGAGAGAAATAAAAATCAATACTCCTTCCCCTTAAAAGAGGGAAGGATAGGTGATGGGAGTTTAATGGTAGTTGGAATAAAAGGCTGAGGTTAGGAGAAAGGTCCATAGTTGTTTGATACTAAATTAGCTCAAACTAGAATCTTATTATACTAAAGGGTTGTAATCAGGATTGAATGAGAGTACATTAAAAAGCCTATTAGTTTCCTGGTACTAACTAGATGATCAAATAATTCACTTTAGATTTCCTAGGTAGATCCAATATGTAGACTTGTATCTTTCTACGTCTTCCTTAAGTGTACAATTTCTTGATTTCCCTGAAACATGGCTTTTTATTGTCCTTGAAGGCATTGCCAGAACTCATCACATGGAAGAAATGCCCAGTTTTCCCAATCCTACTTCTCCCATTTCCACTTGATCTTGAATGTCCAAGTCCCTGTATCCTTTTACCTTAGATTCTATCTGCCTACTCAAATAACGCCATAACGTCTCTTATTTATCCACATACATTTTATGGTTGTAATGAATATACAGTTTGTTTTTTAGTTTAATTCACCTTAACTTACTTTTCATATTTTGGTAAAGCCACCATTTTTATTTTTAACCATTCTTTTCAATGACCACAATTATCTTTGGCAAGGATATGCTTTAATTAGCCATTACCTAAATGCTAGATATTAAGATAGTCAGCTTTTCATTAATAAATATTACATTTTTCTTTTGAATCTAGAAAACAGTATACCCTAGAATTATGGTTTAGAACAGGGCTCTCCGGTAGAACTTTGTGATGATAGAAATCCCCTCTGTACTTTCCAATAAGGACACTAGCCACATGTGACTATTGAGCACATAAAATATATCTAATAAAACTGAGGAATAGAGTTTTTTTTTTTAAGATTTTATTTATTTATTTGACAGAGATCACAAGTAGGCAGAGAGGCAGGCAGAGAGAGAGGAAGGGAAGCAGGCTCCCTGCTGAGCAGAGAGCCCGATGCAGGGATGCAGGACTCAATCCCAGGACCCTGAGATCATGACCCAAGCCGAAGGCAGCGGCTTAACCCACCTGAGCTACCCAGGTGCCCCAAGAATAGAGTTTTTAATTTCAATTTAAATAGCCACATGTAGTTAATGACCATTATACTGAAAAGCACAATTCTATAAAGAAATATGGAGATCAAAAAGTCAAGGTACAGTCAGGGTCTTAATTAAGGTGGCCAAAATGAGGACTATAGGATGGTAATAAACCTCTTGAAGAACTCTACGACATAGACCTAAGGAAAGGAAGCCAAAATCTTTTGATTCCGAGTAGAATTTAAAAATGACACTATTAAACCAAAGAGCAGACTGAAGCCAAGGGAAAGTAAATATTTAGAAGCAGGTGTGACTTCATAAATTGCTTTTCGAATTATGAGAACAATGATCTGGACCACAGCATCAGCATCCCCAGGGTGCTTATTAGAAATGTAAATTAAGGCCCCAGCCTCGACCTACTACATCTGAATATCTGGGGTTGGGGCTCTAGAATCTTCCAAAGCCCTTCAGGTTTTGCTTGCAGGGCTGTTGTTTAAGAACTATAGAATACTGAATCCATCGCTTGCAGGGCTGTTGTTTAAGAACTACTATAAAATACTGAATCCATCGCTCCTACTATCAAGGAATTTTTCATCAAAGACTTCTAGAATATAAAAGGCATTTTTATTCCTCTCCCCCCAACATCTGTCACACTTTCAGTCACATGTGCTCAATAAAGGTTTGGTATTGAGTTGACTTACTCTCCATTACCCAGACAGTGCTATTCATCTCTATTATTCCAAGTGAGGGAACTGAAGGTTATGGGCACAAACACTATTTAGAACAAACCTTGAATAACGTAGCTTCGTGGTTTCCTGTTTTGACGAAGAACATTTTATAATGTGTGAGCGCTTGCAAGTATGTGTGTGTGCAATTTTGTCATCTATCGACCCAACGGAAAACAAGTATTTTGAATAAGACTTTCTTGTGGTTGGAAGGGGAGTGAAACGGTCATAGGCTGGCCGTGGTCTGTAAGGCGGTAAACCTTAAAATGTGACGGTAGAAAAGCTCCGGTCGGAGCCCGGTTGAAAAAGAAAGGGTTTTCCAGCGGGCAGGGTCCGCCCAGCCGCCGCCCTCTTACCTTCCGTACTACGTGGGACGCACCCTAAACAATCACTTGTTTTACCTCAAGTTCAAATGGAACTACGCGAGTTTTACTTCCCCGTGCTAACTCTGAGAGTCCAGGGTGGGCGGCTTCTGGCGCCGGGGGACCCCCCAAATCCTGAGGGATCGCAGCGAGCCCCGCCCTGCCCCACCAGGTCAAATTCCTGGACCGGACCGGCGCCCCGCAGCCGGGGAATGCGGAAGGGCCGCGGGAACTCGCCGTGCCGGGCGGGGGAGGAGGGCGGGCCGCGGGCCTGCAGCAGCACGCAAAGGGGGGATGCAGCTGCAGATCCCACAGGCCACAGAAGACAACTAAAGGCCAGGCTGTGTTCGCCGGCCCTAGCCCGGCTCCGCGGTCCACAGAGTGCGCTTCTCTCGGTCTTGAGCGAGAACACCTCTCGCATCCCCCCCGTCCCGAGTTGGATCCAGCCGCGCCTTCCGGTGCGCTTTCCGGTCCACCTCTCCAGGCAGGAAGTGCCGGCCGCCGCCACTGTCGCGCCGCAGCCCAGCCGTCGTCGCCGTCGCACCTCGTCTCGCGCAGGGCAGCCCGGGTTCTGGTGTCTGGCGGCGGTGAGTGGCACTTGCCCCCGCGCACGACACCCCTCGGGCCGCGTCCGTCCCACCTCCCTTCCGGTCTAGCGCCCGCCGCCGGACCCCGCCCCAAGGGGCCGGGGCGCAGGGGGCCGGGGACTGCGGGACCTGTCAGGTTGGGCGAGAAGGGTGGGCGAGAAGGTCTTGGCAGCAGCCCGGCCTCCGTCTGGAAGTTGAGAAGCCGGGCAGCGGCCGGGCAGATGAGGCCTGGCTGGGGAGACGCCCTGTCGGAAGAGGTGGCTGGGTCCCCAGCAGAGGGTAGACCAGCCCTTCCGTCACCCGGCTGACTTCACCCACCTGGTGCCTCCGACCTCCCGGAGGCTCCGCTGCCAGCGCCTTGCCCTCGCGGGCCCAGTCGACCGATGAAGGTGTTGAACACCTGCTCTGTGTCCCGACATGGTGCTAGGTGCTTTGGTGGGTAGGAGTCTACTGGTGCCTGCTTCTTGCCTTAGATGAAGTGTCCGAGGAAACTATTAGAGCACCTGTGTCGGGGTGCATGGTTGGTACAGGCTAAAATGTAAGGATTTCCGCAGGAGTTGTAACTCTCACTGTGTCTTGCATCTTGTAAAGATTTAGTTCGTTCGTGTTGATTGAAGAAAAGGACGAATAACAAAAGTCAAGAAAGATTTCCTGGAGAAAGAATTATGACCTTATTGAAGACCTTGGATTTAGCCCTAGGAGGTAGAACTTAAGTATTTCTGGCAGGATCTGTGGTGGGAGGTAACAAGACTAAAAGCTGAAAAAGTGGGAATTGTGTTGTGTGAGAAAGAGGCCGCGGGGGGATAGACTAGCTTGAATGGAACAAGAAATATAATGAATAATAGCTGGATATAAGGGTAGGTAGGTAAATAAGTGAGGCGTTTTTACAGATGTCCTGAAAACTTGACGGAGAAATAAGAGATTATGTAAGAGGCATTAGGCAGTCATTTTGGATTCTTTAGAAAGGGAGTAATATGAAGAAAGGGGGTGTTCAGAGGATTAGTTTGGCAGCCTTTGTTTAAGATGGATTTAGAATGGTCTTTTGATAAGAGAAGAATCATAACATTTTTGAATTCAAAAGAACTTTACAGATTATCTTGTGAAATAGATTATCTGTTTTATAGATTATCTTTAATTTTATAGTTGAGGAAACTGAAACCCAGAGAAGTGAGATAATTTGCCCAAGGTCACTTGAAGGATTCACATGTGCCGTCCATTTTCTCTGTAAGCATTAGGTGGACCCCGCTGGACCTCGTAACTAAGTGCACAGCTTTTTGTTTGTTCAGCTCTGTTGAAATGAAACAACTTTTATAATGGCTGGCTTGATATTCATTTATGCTTTCATGAGACTGAATTTGGACAGGATGAACTGAAACTTCTGAAGGATAGATCCCCAGGTGAAGGTCATTGTATTAGGAACTAAAAGAGCCTATAAATAGGGCGGGTTGTCCCTCCTTTCTAGGATTCAAAGACATCAGGTATCTGGGGATGAGTTTCATTGCCAGCACCTTTCGTATTTTCCTTATTCTGCATTTTAGCTGTGTGGTAACATTGCTTGGTACCCCCAACCAGCTATCCATGTTTTCATGATAGAGAATTTGAGCTGTCTATATATATAGGATATTAAGGGCCAGTGGTACAAGCTCTGGAGCTAGACTTCCTGATTACAGATACAAAATATAAACTCTATCATTTTCTAACTGTGTGGCTGTAGGCAAATTGTTTATTCTCTTTGCCCTAATTTTGAGAAATGGAGATCACAGCACCTATATCATTAATTCAGAGGGTTAAGTATGTTAATATATGTGAAATGCTTAGACCAAGAGCTAGCACATATTTAGCACTCAGTTATTGTCTGTTATCTGCGTTGTTTCCTCCAGATATGGAACAGGGGTTAGCTTGTAAGTTTTGTTGAGGATCTCTTGGGGAAGACTCCAGTAGAGTTAATGCTGAACTATGGATAGACCATAGAGAAAAGATTATTTTGGGAGTCAGATCCAGGATCTACCTTATATATGTATATGTATCTCAGTTTGTGATAGGAAGGAGGCATATGTATGTATTTGCTTTACTTATATTTATGGAGTACCTACTGAGTATAAGGCACTATTATACCATACAATCCAAGGTAAAAAGGTCACAAAAATGTGTAAGCAAATGACATGGCAAGAGAATATTACTAGGCAGTAAAAAAAAGAATAAACCACTGATAAAAGCAACAAGATAAATGAATCTCAGAAATATTATATTGAGTGAAAGAAGTCAGGAATAAAGAATATAATTCCATTTATAAGAATATCAAAGACAGGGGCGCTGGGTGGCTCAGTGGGTTAAAGCCTCTGCCTTGACCCCCCCCTCTGCCCAGGGTCCTGGGATCAAGCCCTGCATCCTGCTCTCTGCTCGGAGGGGGGCCTGCTTTCTCCTCTTTCTCTGCCTGTCTCTCTCTCTGCCTACTTGTTGTGATCTCTATCTGTCAAATGGATAAATAAAATCTTTTTTAAAAAAATGTCAAAGGCAGACAAAACTAATTTATAGTTAATAAATTTCTGATTTATAGGGGTGCCTGGGTGGCTGAAGTGGGTTAAAGCCTCTGCCTTTGGCTCAGGTCATGATCCCAGGGTCCTGGGATCGAGCCCCACATCAGGCTCTCTGCTCAGCGGGGAACCTGCTTCCTCCTCTCTCTCTGCCTGCCTCTCTGCCTACTTGTGATCTCCGTCTGTCAAATAAATAAATAAAATCTTTTCAAATGTTTTAAAAAATAAATTTCTGATTTATAGAAATCTGAGCAATGGTTGCCTATGGGAGAGGGTCATTGACTTGGGAAAGAACTTTCTGGAGTGATGTTAACATTTATAACTTCATTGGGATGGTGGTTACATGGGGGTTCACATTTATAAAAACTCATTTTTAAGATCTCTACATTTTACCATATATAAATTTCACTGCAATAAAACAAAATAATATATGGGAGTTCAGGGGATGGAAAGTTTATTGCCAGCTGGGATGATCATAAAACCTGTAATTTAAAAATGACAGCATTATAATGTATGTGGTAAATATTAAAATACATATACTATGAGGAAAGCTTAGCTGGTACCAAGAGGAAAGCTGTAAAAATTGTGTTTGGCTCTGTAAAAGAAATAATAGATATAATAATTTATTGAACTGATTACATACTGGCCTAAATATGCAGTATAAAAAAACAGTGATATGTCATTAAGTATATGAGGTTAATTTTGTGAACTGTTCTGGCTTGATTATATACTAAATTCTCCTTATGATTGCTGTTTTCAGACTGTTGCTCATATATCCAGTCATTTGATCCTCCTAATTAGCACTAACATTAGTCCTAACTACAATAATGACCATGGGAATCCATGAGAAATTTCTAAAGTTTCTGACAGACCATGCTGAGCATGAGAACTAAATCAGAAATGACCTTAACTTTTAGCAGAACCGCTCTGTGCTTTTTTGCATTCATTTACTGTTAGGCCTCACCTTGTGCCTCTATTTAGAAATTGGCCTTGCTAGAGGAGATCCCCTAAGCATCCTGGCCCTGGGCCTCCACTACCATTCTGCTGGAGCTTGGCTGGAACTTGAACTCTTCATCATGACTTTGCTCACAAAATCAGCTCCCCTTCCCTCTCCAGCTATCTCATTTTTGAAAGGAAGCTTTATGCTCCTGATTTTTCAACCAGCACCTGAGAAAGGTACTATAGTTCAAGTAGATCTTTGGAAAAAACTCCAATTAGGAAGCAGGAAGAACTAGCAAAATCAGCATAGGCATCAGAAGAATAGGATAGTGTTGATGGGAATGTTGAGGAAGTGGTGACTCTGTTGCAGTTCAAAGAGGCACCCACCTAAGGGGCACCTGGCTGGCTCAGTCAGAGCATGCGGCTCTTGATCTCAGGAGATCATGAGTTTGAGCCCCATGTTGGGGAAGAGATTACTTAAAAATAAATAAACTTTTAAAAAAAATAATTAAATAGTATGAGTAACTCTGGCCTAACATTTAAAAACCTATATGGAATGGTTATAAATTACTAGAAAAATCTTTTTAAAATGGTAAAAATGAGGGGTGCCTGGTTGGCTCAGTTGGTAGAGCATGCAAATCTTGGTCTCAGGATTGTAGGTTTGTGCCCCCTATTGGGTGTAGAGATGACTTTAAAAATTAATAAAATCTTTTTTAAAAAAGAAGAGCCCACAGACTTGGAGAATAGAAGGAATTAAAATTTTCTAACCTGGAATCAAAATTCCCTATCTAATACAAACTTGACTGTGGCCATAATTCTGAAATAAATCATTGTCCTATTTAAATATTAAAGAGGCCAAAGAAACACAGTGGCTTTACTTGTTTTCTAGTACTATATAACCAATTACCCCAAATTCAGTACCTTAAAAAAGCAATAAACAGTTTCCAAGGGTCTGGAATTCCAAGGCAGCTTAGCTAGTGGTTTTGAGTCTCGTGAGGTTGTAGTCTGGGTGTCACCTGAATTTGCAATCATTTGAAAGAAGAGCAGCATCCAAGATGGCTGACACACATGGCTTGCAAGTTGGTGTTGACTCCTGGCGGGGGGCCTCACTTCCCTGTACATGGACCTTTCCATAGGGCTCTCTGTAGGGCCCTTGTGTCCTGGTGCTGGCTTGCCCCAGATTGAGTAGTTTGAGGAAGAGCAAGGCAGAAGGTATATTACAAGATCACACACCATCATTTTTGCAATATCCTATTGGTTATGAAGAGTAGCAGAATATGCCACTCCAAAATAAGCTACTTTGGCATACAGATTGTTTTGAGCTGAAGGCAGTTGAAGAAACCGACAAAAGAAAAGCTCTCTGTCCTAGTTGCCTAAAAGCAGGACATAAATGTACAACGGTGTCCTTCCTCCCCTCCAAGAACAAAGATTACCCTCTGGAGACAACTTTAGACTTTTATCAGTGGAGAAAACCCTGACTTTAGTCTACATGGCAAGCCTTACCCTGTTTACTGTGCAACTTCTGCAACTAGCCTCTTCCCCTCACACATACTTCCCCCTTTGTCTTTAGCTGGAGATGATGTCTAAGCTGACTTCTAAGTTACATTTCAGAATAGGCTTTTGCCTGGGTATCTCCCATATATATACATGTTAGTAAATTTCTGTTTGTCTCTTGTGCCTCTATAATTACAGAAGTGTCAGCCAAGAAGTCAGAAGGGTAGAAGGAAAATTATTTTACCTCCCTACACAGGTCAGCCCTTTTCACTGTTGGATGGGATTGCACAAGGGCAACAGGGCCATCTTGGAGTTTGATACCATTGGAGCCAAGGAACAAGTTCAGATGCTCTTGGAGGCCAAGGAACAAGTTCAGAGCTCTCAGAGGCTCTCAGTCATAAACAAATTCCAGCTGTGACAGGAAGCTGTAGGGAGTAGTGGGAATTGCTTACTGAATACTCATTTATTACAGGAACAAGGGACAAGTGACCCCTTATACAGTTTTTCAAGATGTCTGAAATTTGTTTTTATTAAAGTAACTATTCAGCTTTTTAAAATGTTGGCAAACTAATTCAGTTACTTAAAAAGGCATTTTAGGGGCGCCAGGGTGGCTCAGTGGCTTAAAGCCTCTGTCTGTAGCTCAGGTCATGATCCCAGGGTCCTGGAATCGAGTCCCACTTTGGGCTCTGCTCAGCAGGGAGCCTGCTTCCTCCTCTCACTGTGCCTGACTCTCTGCCTCCTTGTGATCTATGTCTGTCAAATAAATAAATAAAATCTTTAAAAAAATAAAATAAAAAGGCATTTTAAAAAATCACCCCTGGGAAAATTAAATGAACCTCCCTGAAAATTGCATATAGTTGGTAGCTGCAGTTTGTGACTTCTGATCTGCTTCTTTTATTTTATAGATGAGGACAATGAGGCTTAGGAAAGCCAAAATGACCCAAGGTCATGTAACTTGTGAATGACAGAACTGGCATTAGTATCCAGGTCTCTAACATCTCCATTAAAACATAATGACCAAATTTTTAAAACTGAAGGGACTCAGTACATAAATAGTGCCTTCTAAATGGTTAATTTTCATTCTCAACCCTCCTGCATGGAATCACCCAATGCACTTTTTAAAATAGCAGTCACTGGGCCCCACCCATCATCACTCAGTTTGGGTTAGAGCAGACTAGGACCTAGGCATCAATTTTTTTAAACTTCCAAGATGATTCTAATGTGCAGCCAAGATTGAGACCAGAAGGTGAACTGCCGTGAGAGAATTTTTACTTGCCATATGGCGACAGCAACCAACTGACTTAAAACACTTAAAGGAAGAAGCCTCAAAGGAATGTCCTAGGTAGCTGCCAGAATATGCCCCATAAAGCCAATAAAGTCATATAGGCTGATGAAGTTCATAAGCAGTTTCTGTTATTAGTGATTATCGTGCCCATGGTTTGATTTATACATCAGTATTGCAAGTGTTTTGCAGACATGTAGATTATTATGTAAATACATTGACACCACAGCCACATATACCAGTATTCCTATATCCCCGCCCTTCTTGTAAACTCTGTGACCAGGACATAACCTTTAGTTCACACTATATGAGAAATTTACCAAAATAATGAAATAAAAATTTTGAGGAGGAAATGAGAAATTTTTACTGCTGTTGAGAGCTCTTGATTACATTATATGCTGGTCTGTATGCATTTTTTTCTGTAATTATAGTTTTATGGATAGGGTTGGATTATTGTTTTTTCTTTAACATGTATAGGTTAAACATTAATTTGACAGTCCAAGGTAAAAGTTTCAAGCCTTTATGATGTCAAACCAGGGCCATGACTGGTAGGAAATACTGTCACTTTAAATTAATCTAGATTACACAGTCCATTCCACTATGCAGTTCTATTCTGTACATTGGTTTCCCCAGTTATTGTCTGAATTTATTTGAAAACTCGAGGAATTGAATTCAAAGGAAAGTCACTGCTCAGAAATCATTGGGAGAGAGGAGGGGAGGGATGCCTGGGTGACTCAGTTAAGTGTTTTCTTTTCTTTTTTTTTTTTTTTTTTAAGATTTTTATTTATTTATTTGACAGACAGAGATCACAAGTAGACAGAGAGGCAGGCAGAGAGAGAGGAGGAAGCAGGCTCCCTGCTGAGCAGAGAGCCTGATACGGGACTCGATCCCAGGATCCTGGGATCATGACCTGAGCCGAAGGCAGAGGCTTTAACCCACTGAGCCACCCAGGCGCCCCCAGTTAAGTGTTTTCATCTTGATTTTGGCTCATGTCATGATTTCAGAGTTGTGAGATTGAGCCCCCCCACACGGGGCTCCCTGCTCAGGGAGGAATATGCTTGAAGTTCTCTCTCCTTCTCCCCCTACCTTCTTGCACACACTCTCTCTCTCTCTCAAATAAATAAATAAAATCTTTTTTTAAAAGGGTCAGTATTGAAAGTTTTTTTAAAAATTTTGTGGTAAGGGGCGCCTGGGTGGCTGAAGTGGGTTAAAGCCTCTGCCTTCAGCTCAGGTCATGACCCCAGGGTCCTGGGATGGAGCCCCACATCAGGCTTTCTGCTCAGCAGGGAGCCTGCTTCCCCCTCCCTCTCTCTCTCTACCTGCCTCTCTGCCTACTTGGGATCTCTGTCAAAAAAAAAAAAAAAAAAAATTGTGGTAAAATGATTAGAACATATAGTACAAAGTGAGTAATATAAAGGTAAAAATAACCTTTAATAAATGGGGTTTGGATCCCAGCTCTGCCACTAGGTGACCTTGGGAAAGTTTTTTAATAGCTTCGATCTTCAGTTTCTTCATATTTGTAAAGCAGGTATGTTAAGTTTAACGCACATAATGTGCCTAGCACATGAGTCACTCAGTAAATGGTATTGGAGCCCTAAGTTAAGTAAACCTTTAATTTTCTCGCTGGTCTTAAAGCATTTGGGGGCTGGAAAAATAGCAAGAACAGAAGTACACAAAGTAAGAAGCTGCATGGTTCCATACAAGCAGTGACAAGAAGTCATTCTAGTGTATGGAAAGGAGGACCTGGAAGACCATGCTTAAGAACTTAAACTTTCCACTATATGCAGTGGAGAGCCAAAGAAGATTTTTAAGAGAAAGGTAAGGTCATATTCATATGTTCGACACCACTGGCTGGAATGTAAAAGGCAGTTTAGAGGGATGAAAAAGCAAAAAGATATGTTATTTGGCTATAGAAATATTCTACACAGAAATAATGAAGACCCAGTTTAGGGTGGTGGGAGAGGAATGAGGAAGATGAGCAAGCCTGAGAAATATTCAAGAAACAAGGGTTGATTCACCAGGGAGAGGGAGGAGTTGGGAATGACTCTAGGTTTATGGCTTGGTGAATTGGTAAATGATGGTGTCATTAACTGAGAGAAGACAGAAAGCTAAGAAAATTTAGAAACAGGATGATAATGAATTCGGTGTTCAACACATTGATTATGAGTGTCTGTGGGGTGTCCAGATGGGTGCCTTTCACAAGCAATTGGGTATTAAGAGTCTGCAGCCAGGGGCGCCTGGGTGGCTCAGTGGTTTAAAGCCTCTGCCCTTGGCTCAGGTCATGATCCCAGGGTCCTGGGATCGAGCCCCACATCAGGCTCTCTGCTCAGTGGGGAGCCTGCTTCCTCCTCTCTCTCCCTGCCTGGCTCTCTTTCCTACTTGTAATCTCTATCTGTTAGATAAATAAATAAAATCTTTAAAAAAAAAAAAAAAAAGAGTCTGCAGCCCAAGGGAAAGGTCAGGCCTGAACATACAGACTTGGTAGTCATCATTGTTGTCAGACCAGTGAGAGTTGATGAGATCATTCAAGGAAAGCAGGATGGAAAGAATTTTAATAAGCCATGGACTGCTAGAATATTGGGAATCATGAAAATGTAGGTGAGTGAAGATAAAAGCCTAACAAGAAATGGAGGAGGACCAGTCATAGAAGTAGAACAGAGAAGAGTAAATTGGTATCATCAAGTAAAATGTAGCATTGTACATAAGCCAACCTTTCCAATATCACTAGGAGTCTCCCTTGTGGGGCATCTGGATGGCTTAGTCATTTAAGCGTCTGCCTTCAGCTCAGATCATGATTCTGGAGTCCTGGGATCAAGCCCCATGTCCGGCTTCCTGCTGCTTCTCCCTGTCCCTCTGCTTCTTGCCCCTGCTTGTGCTCTCTCTCTCGAAATAATTTTTTTTTCTTTTCTTTTTTTTAAAAAGTCTCCCTTGTTATAACGGAATGTCTTCAAGGTTGGGAAACTTGCTCTTTTCCATTTTGGACAGTTCATTTCTTTAATTTTTTTTTTTTTAGAATTTTTTTTTATTTTTTATTAACAGATAATGTATTATTAGCCCCAGGGGTACAGGTCTGTAATCATCAGGCTTACACACTTCGCACTTTACACACTCACCATAGCATATACCCTCCCCAATGTCCATAACCCAGCCACCCCATCCTTCCCAGCCCCCTCCCCTCCAGCACCCCCCAGTTTGTTTTGTGATATTAAGAGTCTCTTATGGTTTGTCTTGGACAGGTCACCAAGGCCAAGAGTTGTTAAGGCTCTGAAGAAAAGAGGCATAGGGGCACCTGGGTGGCTCAGTGGGTTAAAGCCTCTGCCTTCGGCTCAGGTCATGATCCCAGGGTCCTGGGATCGAGCCCCACATCGGGCTCTCTGCTCTGCAGGGAGCCTGCTTCCTCCTCTCTCTCTCCCTCTCTCTCTCTCTGCCTGCCTCTCTGCCTACTTGTGATCTCTGTCTGTCAAATAAATAAATAAAATCTTTAAAAAAAAAAAAAAAGAAAAAGAAAAGAGGCATAAAATGATGTCAAACACAGCAGAGTGATCCAAGGAGTTAGACTGGATTTGGCAGTTTGAAAGCAGTTGCAGTAGAGGGGAAAAAAAAGCCAGGTTGTGATGGGTTGAAAGTGAGTGGGAAGCAAGAAAGTAGAGAAAGCCAAGATCCTTATCTCAGATGGAAAGGGGAAAGAGGATGGTAGTTTCTTTTGAGGGGATAGTTCCTTTCAGATTGATTGCTTTGCTACAACTTTACCTCACTTTTCAGCTGATACGTGTGTATGTGTATAGCATATAGGTATCTTATATATATATATATAAATGTGTATTGTCTTAAAGTGAAGTACAGGGAGAAAAACTTTTTTAGAAGAAATTATGCTGTTATTACATTGAGCTTATGACCTGTTCTGTAATCTGTTTTGATTAGGGCCGTTGATGAATTGCCCTTGATTGTTTGTCACCTTCCTTCCCTGTTGCCTTCACTTTTGGGGTCAGACTTGCCTTACCATCTAGTGACATTTCTGGCCTTACTGGTTACCTCCCGTTCTCTCACAGAAATTGCTCCTAATAAAAACCTTTGCATATTTAATCCCTTCTTGGCATTAGCTTCTTGGAGAACCCCAACCAAGCTTCAGAAATGTTTCAATACTATAGACTTTTGGGGTAGCTGTAGGGTTAGCATGACACAATTGTCTATTTTTAATAAAAATAAAAATTTATTCTGGGATGTTTTTCTAAATGAGTCTACTACAAATATAATTTGTAGATATTGAGAGAACTAGTACTTGCCTTCAGATTTACTGTCTTTTGTACATATTATATCTTAAATAGAATCAGAATTTTTAGCACAAAAAAGTTGTAATCACTAGTTTTGGAATAGGAAGAAGAATTAAAGCATAGACAAGTGCCTTGCTGGTGGACCACATTCTGTCTCTGATTTAACCTTCAATATAACTAAACTCAAACTGTTACAGGACAGAGGAGAAAACTAACACTTACATGGGGTAGAGAAGGTGTTGGAATATGAACTTTTTGTTTAGAATAAGAATTCTAAGGCTGGTGTACTTCAAACTTGCACCACTAAGCCAAGCTTCAGAATACCCAGGGTTGGGGTTGGGGTGGAGGGTGGTTTTTTGTTTGTTTGTTTGTTTGTTTGTTTGTTTTGGGTTTTTTTTTTTAATTGAAGAAAGAGAAGTAAACAGTGTAGATTAAAAGCCCAAGACTAGGGTGCCTGGTTGGCCCAGTTGGTAGAGCATGCAGCTCTTGATCTCGGGGTTGTGAGTTCCAGCCCCATGTAGGGTATAGAGTTTACTTTAAAAAAAAAAAAAAGAGAGAGAGAGAGAAAGAAAGAAAAGAAAAGAAAATTCAACACTAAAAGTCCTAGAGACCAAAGTCCAAAATTGCCTTGGTCAGCCACTGCCCAGCCATTCATTTACTTTCATACTATGGGGCTGCAGAGTGAAACAACAGTTCCCAAGACCACCCTCATTTCTTTCTTTCTTTCTTTCTTTTTAAAGATGTTGTTTATTTATTTATTTGACAGACAGAGATCACAAGTAGGCAGAGAGGCAGGCAGAGAGAGAGGAGGAAGCAGGCTCCCCGCTGAGCAGAGAGCGGGATGCGGGACTCGATCCCAGGACCCTGGGATCATGACCTGAGCAGAAGGCAGAGGCTTAACCCACTGAGCCACCCAGGCGCCCCTTCCACCCTCGTTTCTGATGCCAATCGCAAGTTTGGGCCCCCAAAGACAACCCTCAGGTTTGATAATTTTGCTAGAATTCACAGAATTCATTGAAAGCTGTTATATCCTTGGTTATGGTTTATTGCA
This sequence comes from Mustela nigripes, assembly GCF_022355385.1. Taxonomy (NCBI): domain Eukaryota; kingdom Metazoa; phylum Chordata; class Mammalia; order Carnivora; family Mustelidae; genus Mustela; species Mustela nigripes. The sequence continues at coordinate 39,276,458 of NC_081564.1, read as the reverse complement.
GTAAAAGGATTCAGATTAAAATCAGCCAAGGAAAGAGATGTGTGGTGCAGAGTCCAGGAGTGTTCCAAATGCAGAGCTCCAGTTGTCCTCTTCCAGGGACAGTGTTACTCCTCCTGGCAACAAGATGTGACAGTATACATGGAGTATTGTTAACTAGGAAAGCTCACTTGATCCTTGATAGCCATAGTTTTTACTGGGGCTCCACCACGTAGATACTATTAGCTACTCTGTGGCTGACCTTAGTCTCTAGCCCCTTGGGAGGTCAAATTGGTAACATGACCCATAACCCCCATAATAAATTACATTGTTAGATTGTCTGATGTGACCCAAGACCCCAGATATAGGCAGGACACTCCACAGGCTTAGAGATTACCTCCCAGAAGCAGAGAGGACAAAGGCCAAGACTCTCTTTGGGCAAAATTGTTTACTACATAGGGCCATTGGTTTTATATTTTAACCTAGATAATACCTATCTCATAGGGCAGTTATGAAGACATTGGATGGAAAAATTGATCTGGTCTTTCTGGGTTTTCCAAGCTAGTAGCTAGTAATGGTGGAGCTGAGATTTGAATTTAGGACTTTCTAATTCCAAAGTTGACAGTATTTTTGCATTGTGTTTATTTAAAACTGCAAATAAAAAATGGAATGAAATGTGTTCATGCTATTTGACATTTACTTTTTTTTTTTTTTTTTAAAGTAGGCTCCATGCCCAGTGTGGAGCCCAACATGGGGCTTGAACTCACAACCCTGAGATCAAAGATCTGAGCTGAGATCAAGAGTAGGACTTGTAACTGGCTGAGCCACCCAGGCACCTCCTATTTGACATCTAAATTATTGGTGGCTTTCATCAGAGTATTGGAAGCTACCATTGGCACCATATTATAGAGAATTGAGGAGTGACTGGAAAGATGAGAAAATGGAGACAGTTGAGAGTATCAGAATGCTATTCTAAACATTTTGTCAAAGGAAAGGGGAAATGAGGATGAAGCTAGAAGGGATGCACGATTAAAGAGTAGGTTTGGGGTGCATGGCTGACTTCGGTTAATAGAGCATGTGACTTGATCTTGGGGTCCTGAGTTCAAGCACCATGTGAGTTCAAGCCCCATGTCAGGTATAGAGATCATTAAGAAAAAAAAAAAAAGTAGGCTTTAATCATTTTTTTAAGATGAGAGCCTTTTGAACATGTACCATACAGTGACTATACTAGTTCCTTTGTGAATGTTTTCTCATTTAAGTCTCACTGGCATTGAAATAGAGGCTGTTTTGCTGTAAAACTGAGGGTTGTGTGAGGTTCCCTGGTTTTCCTACTGTGTTTTGAAAAACCAAGGCTTAGAGAGGTTATGCAATACTGGTAAAAAATGGAGTAAAAAGAGTACCTATTGCAGTGGATTATTAGGAGGATCCAATAGGATGATCCTTGTAAAAAGTTAAATGAAATATCAACTTTGGAGTCTTTCTCTTTAGGAAGCCCCAAATCCTCGTAACACTACTTGGCACATAGTAAGCTACTCAATAAATGCTAGCTATTGCTGTGTATTTTTAAATTAATTTCCACTTAAAAAAAATGAGTCTCATGAAATTTGGAGGCAAGCTATTAAATGATTTCTATTCTGCTTCTTAAATTTTTCAAAACTGCTTTTTCCTAACCATTTAATTGTGATATTGGAAATAAAAATGAAATGTATTCCTACACAATTGAAGTAATAATTCTACATTAAGAAATTTTTACTCACTAACTTGAGGTGTTACAGGTTCTTTTTTTGTTTTGTTTTATGTGTAATGCATTCTTTTTTGCTTCATGTTTTTTCTTTTTAACTCTAGAATTAAACAGCCACCATGTCGAGCAAAAAGGCAAAGACTAAGACCACTAAGAAGCGCCCCCAGCGCGCAACATCCAATGTATTCGCCATGTTTGACCAGTCACAGATTCAGGAGTTCAAAGAGGCCTTCAACATGATTGATCAGAACAGAGATGGTTTCATTGACAAGGAGGATTTGCATGATATGCTTGCTTCTCTAGGTAGGCTTTTATATTCTTAATATGCCCACCTCCCAAAAATAATATTTCAGTGTTTTTTGAATTATTTTTTTGTGTGATGTGTAAGTTTTCTCTCCTTATCTCAAAGGCCTAGTGAGAGATGTCTAAGTAGGAAGTGCCAAGTTGGGGCTGACCAGTCACAAGAGGATTTTATTTATAATTTTCTTACAATTAAGGTAAAGAAAATATAAAGATAAAAGATTTAAAGCAAACAAACTGCCCCTTTGTTATTCTGGTTATATGGGTGTTAATTTATTATTCCTTGTATGATTTTGTTCTTGTTTGGTATAATCTTAAAAAGAAGGATGAGAAGGAAGGGTCTTCCACGTTCTGCCCCAAGTCAGCAGCGATTTTACAGCTGGAAATGGTGAGCCTCCCAGTTCTCTGTAGACTTGCTGGGAAAGAAGGGGTGCAGGTCAGGGATAGCCTATAGTTAGGCTCTGCTCTCTGCTTGTTCTTGACTATTAGCCAAAAAGGACAGTTCAGAGGTGAGAGGGCAAAGAGAGAGGTTGTTATTCTTCTCTGCTTAGTAACCAGAACACAGTTTTGTTCCTCTATTTTATTTCTTTTTTCTAACATATTATTTTGAAAACTTTTAAGCCTGCAAAAAGTTGAAAGAACAGTGTGATGGAAATGCATACATTTTTACCTAGATGCACCAATTTTTAACATTTTACATTTTCTTAATTCAGAGTGAGAGTAAAATCAAGATATTGAACTAAGTTATTAACTTGGAGGTGGGTTGGACCCTAGTGTTTTAACTTAAGTGTCCTCTTTTGGGGCAGGTCACTAATGAAAAAGGTGGTGGAGTAAAACTGAAGGACTTAGTTGTATTACAAATACTGAACACTCAGGGCACCTGGGTGGGTCAGTTGGTTAAGTATCCGCCCAGGTCTTGATCTCAGGGTCTGGGGATTGAGCCTCATATTAGGCTCCTTGGTCAGCGGAGAGCCTGCTTCTCCCTCTTCCCCATCTTCCCCATCCCTACTCATTCTCTCTCTTTCTCAGAAAAATAAAATCTTCAAAAAAAAAAAAAAGTGAACACTCAAGCCTGTACCCTGCTCATAGTAGATGCTCTATTTTTGTTGGGTGAATGAGGGATAGTAGAGGAAGAGACTGACTTTGGGGTCTTCCATTTTGGGGAACCCATGCTTTTTAAAGATATGTATTCATTTACCTTTCAAATCAACAAATTATATCGGATGCCCTGAATTGGGCCCATAGGTGCTTAACCTAAACCAATTCATTTTAAGTCCCTGCATCTTTTCAGTACCCAGATTTTCTTGACACCTTTAGTTTAGACATTTTCCCCCCAAAACTATGGCTATAGAGTTGGATTAAATATGAAGGTAGAAAAGTGGATATTTTTTAGTTCCTTTCGCTTATTCAGTGAATCTTGAAACTAATTTTAGCCTCATTTTTATATTTTTATGTTGAACAGGTATAATGAGTGAGACAGGTAATATACAGTAAGACAGGTACCTACTTGGCATTTAAATTTCACTCAAATTCCCAGGAGGAAAACTACATATAAAGCATAATTCTTGATTTGACTGTCATTAGCACTTAGCTAGATGTAACATTCAGATGCTTCCTCAGATATGAATGTCTAACTTAAGATGTACTTTTCCTGGAGAATCATTACAAACTTAATGTTGGAAGGGGCTTTTCAGATACCAAGTTTAACCAGTCCATTTTACAAATTTAAAAAAAAAAAAGTAAATCCTAGACAGCTGCCACCTTTCCTCAGGTCACACAGTCAGTGGCAGAACTGGGATTCAAACTCACTATTCAAGACCTTCTATTCAGAGCTGCTTTTCCTACACCTTGGGAGCCTCAAAAATGCCTGGACCAAGAGAAGCGCTTTGTTGTTCCCGCCAAGACTGGCCAGTCCAGGGGACTTTCTCCTGACCTCACAGAGAGGGTCACAGGACTCTCCCTCCATAGGGAGAATTGGTCTCCGTTGAAACTGAGGTGAAGATTTCCCATTATGAGCAATACTAAACTAGTTTCACCATATGAGTAAATGATGTCTGGCAACTGACTAATAGATAACATTGTTCAAAGTGAGCTCTCGGTTCTAAACCAACCTAATAGTTTTGGCTTAAATGACCAGCTTACTAAATAAAATTTTTGACACATACCAGTTATGGGCAACTGTGCCACAATTGGAAATACAAATATTTCAATTTTTTAAGCAACGGGCTTCGAAGTGCCATGATGGACTTTTAACATTATTGACATTCAAGATGCAGAAATGTGTCATTACCTGTGTCATTTCAGGTGCCTGTATTTGGGGGGCTATTTTTGTTTGTTTGTTTATTTGTGAGAGAGAGCATGAGCTCGGGGGAGAGGCAGAAGGGGAGGGAGAAGCAGGCTCTCCACTGAACAGGGTCCTAATGTGGGGCTTGATCCCGGACCCCAAGATTATGACCTGAGCCAGAGGCAGACGCTTAACTGACCGAGCCACTCCAGGTGTCCCTCAGGTACCTGTTTTTGATGAAAATAGTGAAAGAAAGCTTGCCGAAAGTATCGTGAATGAAAAACATTCAACCTGTGCCCACAATACATTTTTATAATGATATAGCAAAGATTTTTTACATTGTTATAAACTGTCTTTTTAAAACGTTCTTAATGCAAGTTAATTGAAAAAATAGTTCCATGTGATGATGATGTAATTTAAAAATATACTGGGGAGCAAGGCAGTAGCAAAATAATTATGTATTGAAATTAGTTCTTTGTCCTTCAACATTAAAATGTGAAATCTTCTAGGGAAGAATCCAACCGATGCATACCTTGAGGCCATGATGAATGAGGCTCCAGGGCCCATAAATTTTACCATGTTCCTCACGATGTTTGGTGAGAAGTTAAATGGCACAGATCCAGAAGATGTCATCAGAAACGCTTTTGCATGCTTTGATGAAGAAGCAACTGGTGAGTGCTCTTTTTTTGTTCATGCCCACCCTCATTCCAAACTATATGAAACACTTTTTAGGAAATGAAAAAAATGAGTAAAATATAACTTTTTTTTAAAGATTTTATTTATTTATTTTGAGAGAGAATGAGTGAGAGAGAGTATGAGAGAAGAGAAGGTCAGAGGGAAAAGTAGACTTCCCAAGGATCTGGGAGCCTAATGCAGGACTCGATCCCGGAAGTCCTGGATCATGACCTGAGCCGAAGGCAGTTGCTCAACCAACTGAGCCACCCAGGCATAGTTTATTCATTTTTTTTAAATAAAACTTTAAAAAAAATGAATAAACTACCATTTATAATAGTATAATATGACCACGAATGGGAGTCACGGGCATATAGGTCATAAAGCTGCCCAGTTTATGATATTAATCTTTGAATTTGGTTTGGAGCTGCCTGAAAGCCACATGGGGAATTGTCTGTTAAATAGTATTTTTTTAGACAATGAAAACAACTTCTTTAAGTGACTGTAAATCTCACTAAAAAGTATAATTAAGTTACTTGAACAGTTAAAATCTTTTTTTTTTCTCATTTTAAAGAGTATAAAGCCTTGCTATTCACATTTCTTACTCCTCTCATTTCCCCTTTTCTTCTCTCTTAACCCTCTCCTCAGCCACCTGCACACTTCCTCAGATACACCTGGCACCCTCCTTCCTACTTCCTGTCTCTACCTGTCACAACTGCACTGTCCCTCATGCACATTTGGTCTTTTTTCTGGGCAGCTGTCTACATCTCTGAAATACAGAGGGTTTTCTTTTTCCTCCTCTAGAAAACACTTGCTTCAAATTAATTTTGTAAGCATTATAAGGTATTAACTGTGCTTTTACAATGAAAGAACTCTAGGGGCGCCTGGGTTAAGCTTGGTTAAACTTCCGACTCTTGGTTTCAACTCAGGTCATGATCTCAGGGTCCCGAGATTCAGCCCCATGTTGGGTTCTGTGCTTGATGCAGAGTCTGCTTGAGATTTGCTCCCTCTTCCTCTGCCCGTCCCCTGCTCATACTCTCTCTCAAATAAATAATTTTTTTTTTTAATTCTGAAATGAAAGAACTCAAAATTAATAGGCAAACATAATGAAATAGTTACATACTGCCTTAGCGTACTAATTTACTTTGTTCATGTAAATGTGGATATTCTGAAGTATTTTGCAACACTGACCTAGTTTAGAAATGAACCATTAAAGTGCCAGGAAGTATTCGTGACTCCTTCTGTCTCCTGCCTGCCAGGCACCATCCAGGAAGATTACCTGAGAGAGCTGCTGACAACCATGGGAGATCGGTTTACAGACGAGGAGGTGGATGAGCTGTACAGAGAAGCACCTATCGACAAAAAGGGAAATTTCAATTATATCGAATTCACGCGCATCCTTAAACATGGAGCAAAAGACAAAGATGATTGAAAGAACTTTAGCTAAAACCTTCCAATTGCTTTGTCTTACTCCATTTTATTTCCTAGACACTTTCCCCCACCCTCATAGAGACCTGTTGCATGCAACTTAGTTTCACGGCTTGGCCTCTTTTTTTGATGTATTTATTCTAGACCTTTCTGCCACTTAGCACTTGTATAATCAAACTGCAAATGGGGTTGAGGTTGTAAATTGTGCTGAAAAAGAGATTGCGAATAAAAATCAACAAATGTGAAAGCCCAGGAAAATATATCCGGTATTTCTGGTTTTGCTGGATTTTTACATTTTTATATAATAAAAACATTATTTTGAAATAAAGATTATGCTGACTCAAATGAAATATAATAGAAAGTTAAACAAGTGGTAATTGGGGGTAGTCTTTTTTTTTCTTTCTTCAGATTTTCAACTTCACATTCAAATTTCATGGTAAAGCTGATTTTTCACTTAATGTGAGACAGTGTTCTTCAGAACTTCTAAGTACAAATTAACATTATGCAGTAAAAACTACTTATTGCCTTTCTTTTTTTCATACTTACAGTAAGTCAGATGTTTAAACTATTGGATGATATATAGGATATGTCTGAGAAAACGTTTAACGTTTTATGGATCTTAGAGCCTAAGAAGGTGAGGCAAAATTCTGAAGAAAAGAATAGTTATTACTAACATTTACTGTATATAAAGCACCACATGTGGGTGATTTTTTTCACTGAATCTTCCCAGTGACCTTGTGAGACAGATATTTGTTATTTCTGTGTTTCAGGTGGGGGTACTGAGCTCTGCAGAATTGAGTGATTGAGTCACTAGAGTAAGTAAGAGGATTACAACCTGGGGGCCTGACTCCAGAGCTTATAGTCCTGGAACCCTCTGCTCTCTGTGAAAAGCCCCAAACGCCTAAAAGGTCAAGACATTTCCTTTACACTCTAACATGATTTTGCAGTCATTGAAATTTGAATTAATTTGTGGAAATTGGTTATTTGAACAGAATTTCAGAGAAGTATCACGTTAAAAAATAGAAGACAAACGATTTTAAGCAAGATTATGTGTGAAGGGTGTTCGTGTGGTGTATAGACTATAGGCTATAGCAAGGACTAGAAAACAGACGTGGCTGTTTCAGAGCTCATTGAAAATCCTCAAGGCCATGCCATGTGCAAAGTTAGAGAGGAAAACCTAGAAAAGGAAAAAAATTAAAATTTTCCCAGTCTTGTTCAACTATCTATTCCCTCTCTTAAAAGTGTTGTATTGGTATTTTATCTGCTGCAAATGAATGCATTTTCATATCATTTAATATTTGTACCTTAGAGCTTGGTATGGTAGGCAAATCCTGGCCACATATTGCCACTTAATATTTGAGGGGTTCCTTTTCATCATCTTTAAAATGAGAGAGCAGTTTCATTGTCACGGTCTAGTAGAGTGCTCTCACTTCAGAAGATCTTTCACCTTTATTATCAAATCCTCACAGCACACAAGGTAGGTAGGGCAAGTGTTATTCCTGCTTTTTTAGTGAGATCTAAAGCAACTGTCCAAGCTTCAAGTCACCACGCAGCGTCACACCAGGTGGAGGATCGCTGAATGTCATTAAGGAAAGGGGAAAAATCTACCGTGACAGTCTTGACCGTCATTAAACCAAGACTGATCAGCCACTTGATCTATGCTAGGCACTGTTGTAAGCGTTGGGGATAACCGGGAGGCAGGACAGACATGCTGCCTGCCCTCCTGGAGTTCACATTCTCTGGTGAGAGGCAGGTCAGGGAGCCATAAATATGACACAAGTACTGTAGGACAAAGAATAGAGCAAGAGTGGCAGAGGGCCTCTGAGACGTGACATTAAGCAGAGAACTGCATGACAAGAAGAGGTCACTTTTCCTTCCACGAGGCAGGAGCATGGGGAGAGCGTTGGACAAAGACATAGGATGGTATTTACTGCTTAGTTTAAGTGTGGGATCCTAGGGTTTGGGGAGGGAAGAAGGATGAGTTTGGGTTTTGGAAACTTAACCTTGCCATTGTGTATAAAAAGGAGGGGCAAGATGAGAAGCAAGAAGGCTTCCAGTTAGGAGAATATCACTGTCGTCCAGGTTAGAGGCAAGGGTGGCTCGGACTCTAGAAATAGTAGAGGAGGTAGCTAGAAAAAGCCTCTCCCTATCTCTTTCCTCTGCCCCAACCCTGCCTGACTGCTGTCTGTCGGACATGCTTCCAGCTGCTATCAGTTTGATTTATTCTGTTGCTCCGCTTAAGGGCAGATTTAAAAGACTGGAAGGGAAGAAATTTTCAAGATTATAAAAAATGCAGTTGTTTCTAATATCTTACGTTGACCTGACCTATCCCCTTCTGTTTTGACTATAGGATCTCTAAAGAGAGTTGCGGGATCCAGTACTGTAAGGCACCTGAGTTAGGACCATGTTCCTTTCTGGTGTTCAGTAAGTGCTGGTGATGATGGTGAAAACTCTAGTAGCTTTCCCTTTTTTGAGAACCACATAGTGATGACCTCAAGTTGACAGTTCATCTTTTGGGTATCACACTGGGATGTGTGGTTCAATCTCATAGTTAAAACTGTACTACTGAATATTTACTATGTACTAAGCGTGTTAACCCACCGCCCTTTGAGGTGGGTATTTTTATTACACCTGTTCTACAAATGAAGCACTGAGGAGCAGAGAGGTGACTTACAAGGTTACACAGCTGGGAGGCAATGCAGCTGTACCTTGAGTTCAGCCAGTCTAGTTCCAGAACCTGCCCTCCCAGGAAAATGATTATTGGAAATAACACTATTAGTTTCTTACCATCAGAAAGAAGTTCCAAAACTCTGGCAGGTGGACAAGGTAGGTATTGTTAACCCATTTTACAGTTAAGAATACTGAGTTGCAGACTTTCCCTGACTTGCTCAGCTTGATATAACTAGACAGTGTCTGAACCAAGACTAGCTTTCAAGCTTTTTAAGAGCTACAGGGCTTCTCATTGAACCTGTAGTTTCCTAATTAAATAATATCTGTAGCCTAACCAAAGTTGTTTCTAATTTGTAAATTTATGTATACTCTATATCATATATATGAAAACCATTAATATTTATAAAAAATTATATTTAATTATACATCTAATGGATTATCTTTTCTAATAAAATAATTGCATAGAACTAAATTTTTAAAATTCAGCAATCCATATGTGAATAAATAGTGAATAAATTTCCTTGACTGTAAATTGACTTTTTAAAAAATATTTTAGGGGCACCTAGGAGGCTCATTGGGTTAAGCCTCTGCCTTCTGCTCAGGTCATGATCTCAGGGTTCTGGGATTGAGCCCAGCATCTTGGGATCTCTGCTCAGCAGGGAGCCTGCTGACCCCTCTCTCTGCCTGCCTACTTGTGAACTCTGTCTGTCAAATAAATAAATATAATCTTCTAAAAAAATTTTAATGTTTTTGAAAACAGGATGTTTTATTATCTATATATAATATTATTTATCCTGAAAAATAATTGTATCAGTATTGCCATTCAAAACCAGTAAATCTTAAAAGAAAGTCTTTGAAATACAAACATAAACTACTGAAAAATCTTGTATGAATAGGCTCTGTGAATATATCATGGGGAAATATGAATGAGAATGTGAAAATTTATCACATTGAAATTCTGAGAAAAGTTCTTGAACAGAAAAATGCTGAGGATCACAGATTGCATACATCACCTTTTGTTATATACAATTTTAGAGACAATAATCAAAAGTGTCACTAGATGGCACTATTATTCTTGGTGCAGTCCTGACAGTCCTTAATGAACTTGAGTGATAAGGCAAAAGGATAAATATGTAGAATATTAGTCCCAGCAATGCTGTGACATTATCAAAATTGCTTCTTAAAGGGAAAGAATCAATTTAAAAAGTCTATTGCAGTGAAATTCATACTATTTTGTGAACCCCCAAATTCAGGGAGCAATCTCTCAGACTCCTTTTTACAAGGTTGTATCATTCGTTCACTCATCCATTCAATCAATGAATCAATCATTCATTCACTTACAAATACTTATTGACTGTCTGGAAGATGCCAAGACCTCAGCAACGCTCTCGTTATTTTCACACTGAAGTAAGGAATTTTGATGGAAGTAAGATTATGGCCTTTGCTCTCATAAGCCCGGAGACCTCCATTTATTGACAGGGTCCTCTTGTGCAAGTCAGTATTATCATTATCACTTCTGTTTTAGAGATGAGAAGACCAAGGCACAGAGCCAGTGGATGGGTATGAAAATACTTTGTAAAATCATGTTCTATGGATGAATATTACTACTGCTTGAAGAATGTTGAGAGCCATTTCTATTAGTAGTTCTATATAATATACTCTATTAAGTCACACAGCTAAGCTTACTAAATAAGATCAGCCCCAACACAAATGACCACAAGACAGCTTCTTAGTGTTCCCTGCCTCAACCTCTTAAAAATACCATCAGAGGGGCACCTGGGTGGCTCAGCCGTTAAGTGTCAGCCTTTGGCTCTCAGGTCACGATCCCATGGTCCTGGCCCAGCATCAGGCTCCCCGATAAGCGGGAAGCCTGCTTCTTCCTCTCCAACTCCCCCTGCTTGTGTTCCCTTTCTCTCTCTCTCTGTCTCTCTCTCTGTCAAATAAATAAATAAAATCTTTAAAAAAAAAAAAAAAAAGAAAGAAAGAAAAGAAAATACCATCAGAACCAAAAATGAAGTTAATAGATCTGAAGTGTTTTGGCAGAAGGATACCAGGAGTATGTTGGGTGTGTATGAACGGGTGTGTGTAAGAATAAATATTGTTTCAACAGGTCTTGCAGGAAGGCAGCCTAATCTTTTATTGGTCTCGCTTATGCTGCAATTGATTTTGCTCCCAGTGTACAATCCTGCCTTTCAGACACCCATTCTGAATGAACATGATGACAAAGCATATTTCCTCATGGACGTTGCTAACCAGCACAGCAAAACTGAATGTGAATACTTGATTCACGTTTTGTAATAATCTGAATGGAAATTAACAATGGCTCATGTTAGGAGGTTATGCTCATTGTACTTTTTCTCAAGTTATCTTCTTAAGTGTGACCTATTTATTCGGTTCTTAATTACTGAAGTGGACATTATGTCTGAGTGCTGTGAATAACATAGAGATTCTGAACCTACTTTCTGGAAGTGTCTGACAGCTTAGCTCTCTGGATGCCTGTAATAAAGGTTAGTTCTCTCCCTTTCCCAGAACCCCAAACACAGCTGTTCTCTGTGGCTGTGCTGGGACTACAGCTGATGGCCTAACAGCTCACCAAAGAGGTCAAAGATGGTTTTTATAAAATGCTCTAACAATGATGCTTATTTTCCCAGCACTCCCATTGTTTGCTTTCAAACCAGGAAACAATGGTAACTAAGAGCTCAGGCAAACAGGTGGCTCAAGTCAGTTAAGTGGCTGCTTTCAGCTCAAGTCATGATCTCAAGGGCCTGGAATCAAGCCCTACCTCAGGCTCCCCACTTAGCGGGGATCCTGCTTCTCTGTCTCCCTCTGCCTGCTTGTGTGCTCTCTTTCTCTCTCTAAAACAAGGTTTAAGACCTTAATTTAAAAAGTTGATGGGGCGCCTGGGAGGCTCAGTGGGTTAAGCCGCTGCCTTCGGCTCAGGTCATGATCTCAGGGTCCTGGGATCGAGTCCCGCATCGGGCTCTCTGCTCGGCAGGGAGCCTGCTTCCTCCTCTCTCTCTCTCTGCCTGCCTCTCTGCTTACTTGTGATCTCTCTCTGTCAAATAAATAAATAAATCTTTAAAAAAAAATAAATAAAAAGTTGAATATATGGAAAATATTCAAGATCTCCTTCTTATTTTGGAGTTAAAGAAATTCAACATATTTTCTATGGTAGGTCCCTACCAGGTTATAAACACTGAAGGTGGGTCTGCTTGCGGAAAGGCATCTGGAGAGAAGCTCCCAGTTCTCAGGTCAGAAGATTAAGGCCTCTGATCCCTCCAATCTTCCTGGAGACATCATAGGCAGTTGTGGGCAGAACTAGCCTCCTACTCCGGGCTCTCCCTAGCTTCCCATGGCCTCCTCCCCCTCACCCAGTTTATTGGGCAGAACTGGCTGCTGTGTCCAACCCAAGAGCTTTTCCCCATTGTTTTTACATTGCTCCTGAGCTCAGCACTCTCCCTCTCACTTTTCCCCACACTGAGTTTTTACACCTTTGGGGCCCTTGAAAGGGCCTTGAAAGGATATGCAAAGAGAAGAATCTGGTAAAAGAGACAAAAACAGGGAACAATGCCTGCATCCATGGGAATAAACAGAGCAGTCTCAGAGAACAATTGTAATGTCAGATTTTAATCGGTGATTTTTAAAAACTTCCCAAGAAAAAAAAAGATTTGTATCTCAATCTCTCACCCTACCCTCATTTCAGGTCTCTAAGAGAACCAGGGAGTTTTTTTGTAGAATCCTTCTTAAACTATATCACATTCATGGAACTCCCCCCCACACACACACACACATACCCTGTTTGCAAGTCTGGCTATTTCCCTGATAAAAGAAGAGCCCCAACCTCTTCTGTAACATCAACCCAACCAGAGCAGGAACCTCCCTTAAACAGCCTTGCCATGCAGAGTGGGAGATCCATGACTCGTAGTTGACTGGTTGATGTGAAGCAAATCCATTGTGTACTACCCAGAAAGTGGGTGAAGAAAAACCCGTCACCGGTCTGAGATGGTCACACTGGAAAGATGTGCAAATCCAGGCTGGCCCTTCAAATTGGCAGGACTGACCAAGAACTGAGTGAATAAAGTGAAATGGAGGGGAAATGGATGCAATCAAATTTATACAAAGTGGAAACAGACCAAAGCATTTCAAAGAGACAAAAAACAAGCACTTCTATCCCTCCACAATTGTGGAGTTTGAAAATGTTAGTATCTTTGCTTATCTCTTCAGTATATATCCATCTTTGTATGCGTGCATATGGTTTTTGTGGTGGATTTTTGTTTCTTTTTCCACCTGTGTTCCAGATGCCTGTCACCTTCACCACTTTGCTACTTGACTTGAGTATTTCAAAACAGACCTCATTTTTAAAGTCTTCTGTGGCACATTTTTCTTTTATTTGAAAAGACATGTTTGATTTAGACAATACAAAGAGGTCACCCTATTTTCTTTGCATCTGAGCTAAATTGGAAGTAGGCAGCAGAATGGGTTACCTCTGACCAGTGGCAGTTACCTCTGACCAACAGACTGACCATGACCTGTGGGGGGAGTGGTGGTCAGGGTGGAAGAGGCAGAGGTCCAGTGCATTTCCCCAACCTTCATGCTTCATTGTGTCATAGAGGCCAGGAGTGGCAAACCGATATGGAAATCTGTGGCCTCGATTTAAAGTGGAGTCCAGATAGAGTTCATACCACATTGAGAAATCATATTCATATTCAGAATGGATCTGTGGGTACACACACGTGTAATCATGTAAACATAAATGCATCAAATGTCTCTGGAAAGACGTACAAGAAGATGGTTGCCGTTGAGGAGGGACTTGGGTAGCCACGGGCCAAGGATGAGAGGGAGACTTAATTTCACTGTAAATACTTTTTTGAGAATTTGGAATTCATGCTTGCGTTTCCCATTAAAAATTAAAACTCTGATAATCAACAAGAGAATATATTCTATAATGCAGGGTCAATCTAATAGTCGTCCCCTAAAGCACTTCTTCCTTTTGCACAAAAGGGATAAAATCCTGCTTGTTACCTCAGATGAAAGAGGGATTAATGTGGCATGTTTAGCAAATAGTAAAACACGATTGTTTTACTACAGAAATGGTTAAGATCTGCCAAAAATATGTTACCGCGTGGCAAAACACTCTTGAATACCATGAGTTTGGGGGGCTCCTGATAACAGTGCTATGGAAAAGACGTTGAGGACTTTGGTGTCTGTATTGGTTGAGCCTGGATGACACCTTTCTGCTCCTGTTGCTGAAAGCTCCATATTCTTGGAAGGACCCGACCTAAATAAGGCTAGAGCAGTGGGGAATTAAGAACATGAATGAATTAGAAGATACTGAAGAAGCAGTATGTGGAGACCCTCTTTCCTCCCCGCTCCTCAGGCATCCAGGCAAGTGGAATATCCAGTTGCATATAACCCTTTGGTTATGTCATCTTGCTTCACTTCTTGCCGCCACTACGAGACGGGCACTCATCTACTTTTCCTGAACATGCATCCAGGGCTTTCTCCAGTTCCTTTCAGATTCTCCAGCATGATCGCTTCTCCCTCCTTGCACACAGCCCAGAACAAAGAGACTGGTCAAAGGATGGAACGTAGATGCCATATATCTCATGTAGCTTACCTTATTAGGTTACTTAGTTATTCATTTAATAGATGTGTATGAAAAACCTACCATAGGCCAAAAGCTGTGTTAGGCTCTAGAGATGTAGGACTAGAAAAAGTTCCCAATCTAGTGGGGTATATGATTAGGGGCCCCTGGGTGGCTCAGTCACTTAAGCGTCCAACTCTTGATTTCAGCTCAGGTCATGATCTCAGGGTTGTGAGATGGAGCCCCGCGTCGGGCTCCTCAACCAGTGTGGAGTCTGCTTGAGATTCTCTCTCTCTCTCCCTCTGCCCCTCCCCGCCTCAAATAAGTAAATAAAATCTTTTTTTTAAATGTATAGGATTTTGATCATCTAGTGTTTATATAACTTAAGCTAGGGTAACATAGGGGCCTCTTCCATGAGCACTCAAACCAGCCTAGGTTTGTGCTGATAAAAGAAATGATCAAGTTGAGGCTGGAAGGGCATGTGAGAGGGTGCCAGCAGGCCATGTGGGGGGTGGTGACGGGTGTGTGTGCTGTTGCTGACTGCTGGCAAGAGAGCAGGTGTGGGGAAGAATGTGGGGCATTTCAGAAAGAGGTAATAGTATATAAAATGAGAAATGACCATGGTTCATGAGGAACTACAAGTTGCCAGCATATTGAAAACATAAGATCTGAGACAGGACAGAAGTATCAAGGAAAGATGAAGGGCTTTAAAGATTTTATTTATTTATTTATTTATTTATTTATTTATTTATTTATTTATTTGAGATGGGGAGAGAGAGAGTAAGAGAGAGCATGAGAGGGAAGAAGGTTAGAGGGAGAAGCAGACTCTCTGCAGAGACAGAAGCCTGTTGTGGGACTCTGGGATCTTGACCTGAGCCAGAGTGGCTTAATCAACTGAGCTTAACCAACTGAGCTACCCAGGTGCCTGATAAAGGGCTTTAAATGTCAAACTAAGGCATTTGAGTAGATCCGAAGCTGGAGAATCACATGGTTTAATAAGATTTGTGTTTTATAATGATAACTGAAGGCAGCAGAGAGAATGTATCAGGGGTAGAAACATTAGAGGTAGGAGACCAGGTAAATGGCCTCTGCAGCATTTCGGCAGAGAAGGGATGAGATGGTAAAGTGAGGCAGCAGTTGCCAGAAAAGGCAAGAAAAGAGATGAAACCCATAGTATGGACAACTCTGATTTTCCTTCCTTGACAACAAGGAGTTAGGATATCACTACAGGCTGAACTGAAAGGAGTTTAGGAGAAGTGACCAGACAGCATCAAAACATACGTGAGATCAAAGACTAAGTAAGAAAGTAGTTCAAACTTAACCAAGAGGAGGGAACTAAGCCCAGGAGGGGCAGAGCATGAAGGGAGAAAGTGCAAGTAGTTACCACAGTAGCCTGATTTTGTGGGACACCCGCAGCTCCTGGTGATTGTTCTAGAAGTCCTAAAGGAACCAATGTTGGACACATCTATGGGAGTGGGGAGGAATCTAGGGTCATCCACTTCCTGGCTTGAGTAGCTGGGTGGGTACAATAGTGAGAGGTGGAGAGTTCAGGAAAAAAGAGTTCTAAGAAGAAGATGATGAGTTAGTTGAACTTTTTTGAATGGTAGGTGCTTGATGGCCATCTGGGCCACATTCACTCTGGAAAGCATCTAAGTAATGCAAGAGATGTGGTGGAAGCTAAGAGCAAAGAGTCTCAAGAAAGAAGAAACAAAGTCTCTTGCATCAATGAAATAGAACAGGTGTCCATTGGACTTGACAATAGAGAAGTAACAGGTGCTCTTAGTGAGAACATTTTTGTGAGGTTAATTGATGAAGCATGATCCTTGGGAGAGCATAAAAAGATGGAATCCAAATCAGAGAGAATTGATGGGAGATCTCATGCTCTTATACTGGAGGGAAGAAGGAATAATTCATGACAAAGCAAATATGTTTCCTGTGTGGGCTGGGTTTGCCATGTGTGTCTAGGCTTTCTTTATGCAGTTGTTTGGCCCTTAAATAATCATTTCCAGGCACTTATTAATTGGTGTGGAGGCCTTGTAATACACCAATTTGGCTACACTGAACTACTCTCTATAGAATTTCATTTGTTTTATGTTTCTGGTTATAGTGGGCCCCAAGGGCTGGTGTCTGAACGGAGGCCAGTCTTGTGAGAGATTAGAGCTTTACACTGTTATTTGACCTAAAAAGATACTTAGTGTTAAGTACCTAAAGACCCTAAAAAGGTACTTAGTGTTAAAATTACATTGCAAGCATTATTTATAATAGCTAAACTACAGAATCAGCCCAAGTGTCCTTTGATATATGAATGGATAAAGAAGGTATACAATGGAATATATATATATATATATATAATGGAATATGATTCAGCCATAAAAAAGACTGAAATCTTGCCATTTGCAACAAGATAGATGGAGCTAGAGAGTATATAATGCTAAGTGAAATAAGTCAGTTAGAGAAAGATAAATACCATATCCTTTCACTCATATGGAGAATTTAAGAAACAAAACAAATGAGCAAAGGAAAAAAAGAAAGAAATAAAGAAACAGACTCTTAACTGTAGAGAACAAACTGATGGTTATGGCAGGGGGATGGGTGAAATGGGTGATTGGAAGGAATTAAGAGTGCACTTATCATGATGAGCACAAAGTTGTATAGAACTGTTGAATCACTATATTGTACACCTAAAACTAATATAACACTATGTTTACTATACTGGAATTCAAAACCTGAAAAAAAAAAAAAAGGGAAAGCATCTCAAAAAAAATTTTTTTTACAGCTAGTTTGTACAGATCAGGATCCAAACAAACCCCCACATTGCATCTTGTTGAATAAATTCCTTAATCTCTTTTAATCTATACATTTCCTTCTCTCTTTTTTCCCCTCACAATTTATTTGTTGAAGATACTGAGTGTCTCGTTCAGTACAGTATACTTTTCAAACTTTTAAACTACATACAAATCAATCTGAGATCTCATTTTGAAAGTAGATTCTGCTTTAGGGGCACCTGGGTGGCTCAGTGGGTTAAAGCCTCTGCCTTCAGCTCAGGTCATGATCCCAGGGTGGGATCGATCCCTACATCGGGCTCCCTGCTCAGCGGGGAGGCTGCCTCCTCCTCTCAATCTGCCTGTCTCTCTGCCTGCTTGTGATCTCTGTCTGTCAAATAAATAAAATCTTTTTAAAATATTAAAAAAAAAAAAAAAAAAAAGATCGGTCAGGGAGCCCAAGATCGCATTTCTAGTAAGCTCCTAGGTGAGGCTGATGCTACTGGGCCACAGACCACATTCAGACTAGCAAACTCTAGAGCTCTCTCCTGTCTAGATTTTGATGATTTCACCCCATGATGTCATAACTCTGACCCTGTGTCCTCTCTCAACTGGTAGTTAGATCTTTTGGATTAAGTGGAGGCTCTTTATATACAAAGCGACCTTCCTCTGTAATTTTTATTTTTTTATTATTATCACTTCTTCTTGTTTAACTTTTAATATTCCTTCCAAAAGGCATATTTTAAGCACTCTGGAAGTTTTCTACTGGTATCCTTATAACCCTTCCATTTAAAGTTTTTGCTCAATTTATACCAATGGTGTTCCGTAAAAATACTTTTTAAGGACGGAGGGAGTGTATTTGGTAGTTGTGAAGTTGGAGGACATGCCAGTGTGACAGGGAAGAAGGCCTAGATTGGGCAGAAGACCAGAAGAAAAACAACTACAAGACTCCAGAAGGAAGGGCCTTGGGGCAGGGGCATGAGGCAAGGTAAGGCCTGGGTGATAAAAATAGGGGCAGAGGGCGCCTGGGTGGCTCAGTGGGTTAAGCCGCTGCCTTCGGCTCAGGTCATGATCTCAGGGTCCTGGGATCGAGTCCCGCATCGGGCTCTCTGCTCAGCGGGGAGCCTGCTTCCCTCTCTCTCTCTCTCTGCCTGCCTCTCCGTCTACTTGTGATCTCTCTCTGTCAAATAAATAAATAAAATCTTTAAAAAAAAAAACAAAACAAAACAAAAAAAAAATAGGGGCAGAGGTTGTGAAGATCACTTGCTAACACCAATTCTCAAAACCCAGTCCCAAACCTCAGAAGCACAAGGGCGGGGGCGGGGGGGGGTGTTAAAACAGTATCTTGTTCTGACCCCTCCAATCAGAATCTCTCAACAAACAGCCTAGGAATATGCTTCATAGGAAACCTCTGGAGATCCTGATGTAAAGTGGGTGTAGAAGCCACTGAACTACATCCAGCGCCCTACGTTTCCACAGTGAACCCCAGTCACTGTGGGGTTCGCAGTGTACTTTTATTATTGGTGGGCACTGGGTAATCTGGATTTGTGTTATTTCATTTAACAGCCGGGACATTAAAGCATAGTGGTTAAGCACTCCAGTGAATTTAAACTCTGGGGAGTGTGGTGTTTACACTTTCATACATGACACCATTCACAGACCAATTATGCTGGATTTTCAGATTAATTAGATGACCATAGAGTCGCCAGGCTCTGAAGGAACTGGAGCTTGGACAAGAAAAATAGAAATAAAATTTGTAAAGCATTTATAAGTTTCAGTGTTCTGTTTTCAGTTATAAAGCCAGACTTCAGCAAAAAAGAAGAAAAAGTAAAAACAGAGTAACATTCAAGCACAACAGTAACAGCCTGCTGGGCCATCACGATCCACATGACCTTGACCTTCCCATCTCCTTGACCTTCCCATCTCCTTGGCGGACTTATCTCTCACAGCCCTGGTTTGCAGCAAAGTACTGACTTGGTTGTGAATATTATCTTTATATGGGCTTCAGTCATTCAGAGGGTAAACACAGGCTTTCAAGGATTTGAGGGAGCCTCCTTGTTAAAATGTTTACATTATTTCCTCTTTACAGCCACATATGCGAGTGGCACATATTGCTTCATGCTCTGCAGATAATCTTCTGGCTCCTCCGGCCTTGGCTTCGGCACTCATCACTTCCTTCTGATCTTGCCTGTTGTTTCTTTTCTGTTGTCACATTTGGCCCTCACCCAAGTTCAGTCTGCTTCTGAGTTTGTCTTTATGGGCATTCCAAAGCATCTTGAGAAACCCTGCAGTGTTTTCACTGCATTAAAACCTTTAGGTTCAAGGAGGAATTGAACCAGTGATGTTGATTTCTTTTTATTACAAGCATTTTTCAGTGAGCAGGTCCACTAACACCAATAAATTGTAAAACCTGAACAAGTTTTAAGTATGCTATGAAAAGTACTGTTTTTCCCTGGAGCCCAAATGACATTTGGTCAGAAATGGAATGCCAGCTGTAGTCAATGTCCTCGGTCAATAACATTTAGGGAGGTGACTCTGGGGCCCCTTGTAACTGTTCTCACCCCTTCTGCTCTGGGAGGTCACCGAGTGCATTCCACAGCCAATCTGAAAGGCTTCCTGAATTATCCACTCCATCCTCTCCCTCATCAGGTCAAATACTGAGAGTAAGAAGGACTCTACTCAGAGGGTAAACACAGGCTTTCAAGGATTTGAGGGAGCCTCCTTGTTAAAATGTTTACATTATTTCCTCTTTACAGCCACATATGCGAGTGGCACACATTGCTTCATGCTCTGCAGATAATCTTCTGGCTCCTCCGGCCTTGGCTTCGGCACTCATCACTTCCTTCTGATCTTGCCTGTTGTTTCTGGAATTCCAAC